>NC_090256.1:1605813-1618313 GCF_037325665.1 Littorina saxatilis | reverse complement strand
GAAAGTACCCTGTTCTCTGTGGAGCACAGAAAGTACCCTTTTCTCTGGGGAGCACAGAAAGTACCCTTTTCTCTGTGGAGCACAGAAAGTACCCTTTTCTCTGGGGAGCACAGAAAGTACCCTTTTCTCTGTGGAGCACAGAAAGTATCCTTTTCTCTGTGGAGCACAGAAAGTACCCTTTTCTCTGTGGAGCACAGAAAGTACCCTTTTCTCTGTGGAGCACAGAAAGTACCCTTTTCTCTGTGGAGCACAGAAAGTACCCTTTTCTCTGTGGAGCACAGAAAGTACCCTTTTCTCTGTGGAGCACAGAAAGTATCCTTTTCTCTGTGGAGCACAAAAAGTACCCTTTTCTCTGGGGAGCACAGAAAGTACCCTTTTCTCTGTGGAGCACAGAAAGTACCCTGTTCTCTGTGGAGCACAGAAAGTACCCTGTTCTCTGTGGAGCACAGAAAGTACCCTTTTCTCTGTGGAGCACAGAAAGTACCCTTTTCTCTGGGGAGCACAGAAAGTACCCTTTTCTCTGGGGAGCACAGAAAGTACCCTTTTCTCTGGGGAGCACAGAAAGTACCCTTTTCTCTGGGGAGCACAGAAAGTACCCTTTTCTCTGTGGAGCACAGAAAGTACCCTTTTCTCTGTGGAGCACAGAAAGTACCCTGTTCTCTGTGGAGCACAGAAAAAGGTATGTCTACGTTGGTTGCATACATGATGTAAACTGAGTATTGAGCAGTGGCAGGACAGATATAAAACAGACAATAACCACAAGTAGGTGGTATGTGACAAATGTTTGGAATATCGTTGAGAGAGAGGGGATTACATGGCCAGAATTATTTCCACAGGTTGTGTCAGCGCACAGGCGGAAGGTATCGTCCACTGGACTACTACTATCACAGAAAGACTACAAGGTATGTCACTCACCTTCGAGTCTTCTGTGTTCTTGGAGTCGCTTCCTGGGGAAAAATATTGTTCAAGACGATTTGCCTCTTCCTACAGTCTGTGTAAGGTCAAATAAATACAGTTGAATGATTGTTTGAACTGTATGTACCTTTAATTTTCAGCTTCCGTCCGCTGCAGGTTGTTTTTAACCATCATTTGGACGAATCTTCGTTTGCGAGCCGCTAATATCCACTTTGCGTCAAATCATGCATCCGCACCGAATATGCATACCAGCGCTCATTGGTCTAAAACATATGTAAATATTGTGCAGCAAAGGGAAGCTACCCACGGGAGTTTTCACTTTCGGTATTAGTGAAGAACCGTTTGCCACTTCATTCAAAATGAGGAAAACGTTATTTTTTTGGTAAGTACTGAATTTATGAATGAACAAGAAACGAGCGAAAAACTAAATTGTTTCGTTTTATAAAATTAGCTGTGTTTTTTTTTAATGTTATCGCTGTTACTGTTGTTAGTGTTATTCGCAATCTGCATCATGCATGACACGACTAATGATATCTTTGTCGCTAAAACGGCCATCCATAATCCCAGCGAATTTGTGGATTGTGGTGCCGCTCAGTTGACTGGCTGCAATACCTGTTGTTGCCGTGATGCGGACTGTTTTTCCTGTTTGTTCCAGTTGACATTTTAATTTTTTAACTAAAGTAGACTTTCCTGTGCCGGCTTGACCTAACAAAACAAAAAAAGTATGCCCCCCAAGGGCAGCTTGGATAAGGTTGGCCTCTGCCATATCGTTGCCACTCTTCGTTGCACGAACGGAACCGATGCAGACGATTTCAGTCGACCAATGAAAATAATCATAGAATATCCTGTTATTAACCAATGAGCGCTGGTATGCATATTCGGTGCGGATGCATGATTTGACGCAAAGTGGATATTAGCGGCTCGCAAACGAAGATTCGTCCAAATGATGGTTAAAAACAACCTGCAGCGGACGGAAGCTGAAAGTTAAAGGTACATACAGTTCAAACAATCATTCAACTGTATTTATTTGACCTTACACAGACTGTAGGAAGAGGCAAACCGTCTTGAACAACATTTTTCCCCAGGAAGCGACTCCAAGAACACAGAAGACTCGAAGGTGAGTGACAGACCTTGTAGTCTTTCTGTGATAGTAGTAGTCCAGTGGACGATACCTTCCGCCTGTGGTCAGCGTTCAGTCGAGTTATAGAAATGAAGGGAGACCAAAATCCCGTGAGACTGAGGTAGTGCGTGCAACCCGTGAAAAGATTGAATGTGTGAAATAAAGTGAGTTGTGAAGATGAGAATGGAAGTTGCTTCATCAAGATTGTGAGAAGCCTGTACAGAGCTATTATGGATGACAGTTACAAAGAGGGAATAGATTATATAAATGTGTTATATATGAACTGTACCCTCGGAATACGCGCTATATAAGCTTCCTATTGATTGATGCTTTGTAATGTTGTTGTTGTCATATGTCCGTGTCTCTGTGTGGGTGAATGAACTAGAAACAGACTTCTCTTCTACGTCCATTCAAGTGTGACTCACTGATGGTTGTCTTAATTATCAGGGTTCCCGTGCGAGTTCCCAGTCGAGTGGCCGTCCAGTCTCCACACCCGTTGACTGCGATTACGAGACCCTAGCTGACTGAAACTTGCAGTCATGGGACACAGGAATCTGGATAGAGAACCCTCCAACCAGATTGGCAATGGCCGTCCTCTAAACCGGTAACCCGTATCAACTATCCACTTCCCTGGTCTCTCCTTCTCCATCACCCCATGATTGACACTTAGAGCTGGCCGACACAAACTGGAGTCAAGGCGCAAGGACGACTACACGAGATGGCTCTTCAGCCCATACGCATGAGTGAATGTAAATGTGATGGATGAAAGGATTAATAACTATATATAAATATAAATAAAAGAGAGTGTCTGTCTGTGTGTGTGTGTGTGTGTGTGTCTGTCTGTGGTCGCCATACCTCTGCGATGGCAAGAGGCAGGAACAAGATAGTGTGCACGTACACTCCCTAGGTGCCGCAGATGTGCACCTGGGTTTTAGTTTCTTGATTCATTGTTTCCTTTCTCAGATTATGGACCTCCCATTTATTGAATACAGCCTATATGGTGCAAGACCAGTTCAGTGCCTACTGTTCACCTGTAGCAAGCACATCATGCCAGTGATATTAGAGACTCGCTCTTGCTCCTATGAGGGGAAGAAATGAAGAATGAAAAATTAACTGGACAGTTCCGGAAATTTCTAGAAGTAGAAGGTAAGGGAGATAACTCTTTTTTGTCTGTGGTCGCCAGGGCTCCGCTTACTCCCGGGCGAAGCCGGGCTTAACTGCTAGTATATAAATAATGCAGAACTGGAAAATCGGTGTTGTTTGTTTCGTGTGAACGAACCACCTTCTGGAGTCTTTCTTTATCTACACCCTTTTCCCGTCCTGACAGATTGGATACGTGGGTTAACAACTTCGCACGCTGTGTTGTTAATGCTTCGACAAACTTCGATGTAAGTGTCAGTAACTTTGAAGGCCCCTTTCTAAACACACACACACACACACATACGTGTCTGAGGGGGGGATATCTGGACATTTGCCGCAAAGAAATATGTGTTATATCTGGACTTGTTTATTTCTAAAGCTACAGACACGGAGTGCGAGTGTAAACATGTGTTAGACTTTAAGAATACTTTTTGAGATTTAAAAAAAAAAACCCACTCATTATTGAAAGTTACACACCCAAAAATAGAGATTCTGAAACACGTGTTATATCTGGACATCTGCCACCTAAAATAAAAAGTGAGTGATAGCCGGGTATATGACCGGAAAGCTGTAAATACTATCAACTTTATCAAAATGGCGTTACATATGCGTGGTAGTACAAAAAAGCTACCAGTAATCCCAAATTATTTTTTTTGACAGGGACAAACCAAGGGGAACTTTAACGCCTCTCGGCATATTTTTTTGAGACAAATGTCTCCGCAGCTGATAGTTGGTAGCCTTTATTGGATGTCGTTATTCAAATGCAATCCGTCAGAGACAGAAAGCTTAGAAAGGAATTACGTTGTATTGTTTTCCTGCTTTGCCTGGCTCAGGTCGGGAAATTCAGGACCAAAATGACCCAAGGTGCAACTCATTCCTTTTGATGAGTTTCAAGTTTCTTATAAAAATTTTCGCAGCTGTTGGTAGACTTTATTGGATGTCGTTATTCATATGTATCCGTCAGAGACAGAGAGCTTAAAAAGGAATTACGTAATTTGTAGACTTTATTGGATGTCGTTATTCAAATGCAATCCGTCAGAGACAGAGACCTTAGAAAGGAATTACGTTGTATTGTTTTCCTGCTTTGCCTGGCTCAGGTCGGGAAATTTAGGACCGAAATGACCCAAGGTGCAACTCATTCCTTTTGATGAGTTTCAAGTTTCTTAAAAGTTTTCGCAGCTGTTGGTAGACTTTATTAGATGTCGTTATTCAAATGTATCCGTCAGAGACAGAGAGCTTAGAAAGGAATTACGTAATTGGTAGACTTTATTGGATGTCGTTATTCAAATTACAAACCGCCACAGACAGAAAGCTTAGAATGTTTTTTGTTTTTGTAGTTTTTTTGCGCATGAAAAGACTTCAGGCCAGATTTTCTTTACAAAACCGGGGAGGTAGGGTAGGGGAAGGTTTTTTTGTTTTGTTGAGCATGAAAAGACTAGGTGTCTAAAGCAGAGTTCCACTATACTTTTTGGTTTGAAACGTTCACAAATGCTTTGGGTATTACCAAATGTAGGCAACTAGATGCTACAATGAATATATATATATATATCGCAATAATTGATCATTTATGTCAAAAAGTGGAGATTTGTGCGCATGTTCGGGGTTATGCTCGATACAGACTAACACAGAACACCCAAACCCTAATGGGGAGCTGGGCCAATGTAAAAGCAATCAGTGTTTTGGCGTCAAAACATTTTTCAGATTGCTTCTAGATTTCTCTCAAAATTAATTAACTAGTTTAATCGATGTGCCAGCTCTGAGCAATAGCAAAATGGGCGGAGCTTAGGTTTGTTCCAGCTCTGACGCAATTCGCAAAACGGACAATATAAGGCCCGTATAGATGAAATATGTACTCCTGATGATAGAATAGCATATATTTAACACTTCCTATCAGTGGATGCATCAAAGTGGTGAAATCTTCATGTTATGCGGCAAAAACGAAATGTTCCAGCTCTGAGGTGTTTGATCTCCCTTTCCCCGTCGCGATATAACCTTCTTGGTTGAAAACGACGTTAAACACCAAATAAAGAAAGAAAGAAAGAGCCGGGGGAGTAACGAGCTGATCCCGAATATATGATAAATGTTATGACCTTATGTTTTAAAATAAAGTCTTGAGACAGGGGTTCCACTGTAGCATACACAGGCTAGGGTATGATTTAAAGGCAAAAGTGTTTAAAAAAAAAAAGTACAGGTTACTTACATTTTTTGGTGTAAGTTAGACACGAAACCAGCACAACATAGTAGCAGAATGATAATACATGTATTTTGAAGGAATATGGAGCCTTGGAGGACAAAATAAACAACAAAAACCACTACTACCACATTTACTTTTTTTTTAATATCAAAGTTCCAAGAGAAATGAGCTTGATTTACAGAACCTGACTGATACAAAAGCATAAAATCCAATATATGTCAGCAAACATAAAAACAACAAAAATATTAGTTTTAATTTAAAATCTAGCTGTTCTAAATTCAAAATATAGTTAAAAAGCAACTTGCTCATGTCATAGTAATAAAACAACCTCATATTATGTTAAACTGCGAAAAAAAAGTGTGTGTGAACAGGAATTGTTACTCAGGTTGTATCCGGACAAACACAAAACACAACAAGTCGCGTAAGGCGAAAATACAATATTTAGTCAAGTAGCTGTCGAACTCACAGAATGAAACTGAACGCAATGCCATTTTTCAGCAAGACCGTATACTCGTAGCATCGTCAGTCCACCGCTCATGGCAAAGGCAGTGAAATTGACAAGAAGAGCGGGGTAGTAGTTGCGCTAAGAAGGATAGCACGCTTTTCTGTACCTCTCTTTGTTTTAACTTTCTGAGCGTGTTTTTAATCCAAACATATCATATCTATATGTTTTTGGAATCAGGAACCGACAAGGAATAAGATGAAAGTGTTTTTAAATTGATTTGGACAATTTAATTTTGATAATAATTTTTATATATTTAATTTTCAGAGCTTGTTTTTAATCCGAATATAACATATTTATATGTTTTTGGAATCAGCAAATGATGGAGAATAAGATAAACGTAAATTTGAATCGTTTTATAAATTTTTATTTTTTTTTTACAATTTTCCGATTTTTAATGACCAAAGTCATTAATTAATTTTTAAGCCACCAAGCTGAAATGCAATACCGAACCCCGGGCGTCGTCGAAGATTACTTGACCAAAATTTCAACCAATTTGGTTGAAAAATGAGGGCGTGACAGTGCCGCCTCAACTTTCACGAAAAGCCGGATATGACGTCATCAAAGACATTTATAAAAAAAATGAAAAAAAACGTTCGGGGATTTCATACCCAGGAACTCTCATGTCAAATTTCATAAAGATCGGTCCAGTAGTTTAGTCTGAATCGCTCTACACACACACACAGACACACACACGCACCCACACACACACGCACACACATACACCACGACCCTCGTCTCGATTCCCCCCTCTATGTTAAAACATTTAGTCAAAACTTGACTAAATGTAAAAAGTAACACAATGTGTGTTATATCCCGACATTTTGCTAAATTGTGAAAATGTAGGCAAATTCAATTATTTATATGTATTACACATTATTTCAAGCCTCCATAATTATTTTGGAGTGATTTTGAAGACGTGTTTTATTTGGACGTCGAATTAAAATTATGAGTCCAAGTAAAGCGCTAAATTTCGCGCGGGAGTCGAGCTATCCCACCATAAACACATACACACATACACACACACCTGTTTCATATCGCCCCAGGATGCACACATTTCGGTTTTGGGTTGTGGAAATAGACTCCACATAACAAACACCTCAAAATAAGTTGAACATTCCATAGTTCAATTTAAACGCTCTGCCGAGAAGGTGGAACGGCAGTTTTCTTACGCTTCGTCAGCAGAAAATTGTGTGTAAACACCTGTACCATTAGAAAGATTTTCATCTGGTTCTGCAAAGACATTTTTTTTGGCCTTGCTCCGTTAAAAGAAGACTTTCACCTGATTTTAAAAAGGGAGGGCTTTCTGAATTAACATTATTATTACTATTTTTTTTATTTTTAAGAAATGATTTTCGATCCGTATGATACAATTGTTTTGACCCTTGAGCCTTCTACCAGATTGATTGCGACCTAGAACAGTTAGTTAGCATAGAATGTCCGGTTAAGGAGCCGAACATATTTGTTTAAGTGGCAAGCATCGCAGAAAGCAGCTACGTGTTCTAAAAATAAAAGGCAAATACTTCTCTGAGGTAGGGCAAGGCAAACACTGTTCAAGTCTGTAAAAAGCGAAATCATTGCAGCGCTGTTGGGACAACTCAGTAAACCCAATCAAGTTGTTATTGGCCCAGACAAACTCACACACACGCAGACACACACACACATACACAGTGACAAACACACATACATACACTATATCACTTCCTTGCAACCCCCCCCCCCCCCTCCGCCTCCCCACCCCAACCGCCAATTAGTGCAAGAACCGCCACAAATTACACACAGTCCCTCAAACTCGCACGCACTGACACACACACACACACACACACACACTCACACTCACACACACACACATACACTCACACACTTACACGGCTTACACACACACACATACACACACACTCTTTCCCTCTCTCCGTCTCTCTTTCTCACAGTCTTTCTCCAGCAACCCTCCTCCCCAGACCACCCCGCCAATAGTGCAAGCACCACGAATTACGCACCGTCCGAACATCTATAAAGAACATACACAGCACTGAGGGTTTTCTCTCTCCCCAGACGGAAAACATTCCGTACTGCAATAAGACGGAAAGTGAACACCGAGAACGCCGAGTACACTCCACTAACACTGCTAATGGAGACAAGGTTAATTTCACATCCACACACACGACGCATACAAGCCCAGTCATCAGTCGCAGATCCAAGTGACTGCATATAATTATAATACCACAGGTATATTATCTATGATCTGCTTGTGATAATACACTATTATATTTGCAGAGAATGCAGCCGGAACGAGTTGTATGTTGATTATGCTGGCCACGATAACATTGGTAAATTATCTATGATCTGCTTGTGATAATACACTATTATATTTGCAGAGAATGCAGCCGGAACGAGTTGTATGTTGATTATGCTGGCCACGATAACATTGGTAAATTATCTATGATCTGCTTGTGACAATACACTATGTGCAGAGAATGCAGCCGGAACGAGTTGTATGTCGATTATGCTGGGCACGATAACATTGGTAAGTTTGGCTTCAACACTGCCACCCACACAACGCAAAGAGTCACTGAGTTTCTCACTCCTCTTAGACCACATAACTTGCATGCTGTACATTCCACATGGAATACATTCATGGGGGGAGCAGCATGTGGACAATGAGTGACTGTGATGATGATGATGATGATGATGATGATGATGACGGTGATGATGACAGTGATGATGATGGTGACGATGATGATGATGACGATGATGATGATAATGATGACGGTGATGATGGTGATGACGATGATGACGATGATGATGATGACGATGACGGTGACGGTGATGAGGACGGTGATGATGATGATGACGGTGATGATGATGATGATGATGATGATGATGATGATGATGATGATGATGATGATAACAAAGAGGGTACATACATTTCCCTTGTACGCACCGCATCAGTCACTTTATCACATCTCTCCTTGACTGCACACAATGCTGTAAAACATACTGACACGAAATAGGCTACTGAGATCTCACTGCAGATGACAGCTGGAACAAGAAGAATGTCGATTATAGCGGTGATAATGGCAATATTAACGTGGGCAAGGTACATTTCACATCTCAAAATCCGCATCGCACCAGACACACGGTTTCTGCCAAGAGGTTTGGCAAAAAGTAATTCACACTGAATACGCGAGGTTCCGTGGACTGCACACAATGTTGTAAAACTTACACAAAGTATAATCCAGAGATCTTACTGCAGATGTGAGATGACAGCTTGAACAAGAATAATGTCGATTGTACCGATGATAAGGGCAAGGTCAATTTCACACCCACATACACATCCCACCAGACGGTGTCCAGGTTTGTGCCAGGTAAACAGGTATAACAGCGATTCACACTGAATATCCAGGTACCGTTTTACCACCGGCGCCCGTAAAACACATCAAAGCATGTCTGGAAGCACGCGGCATCCGGGAGCCAGAATTCCGACCCTGCTCACAACAGGTGACCTTCATGAAGCCGGGGAAGAGGGGAGGATGCGTGGAAGGGGGGGTGGGGTGCAGATGGGGGCATAGGCACTGTGAAGAGTGGCCTGTACTCTTGAGGGGGAAAGAATGGTGGGGGCATACGCACAAGGGTGTAAAATAGGTACACTATTGGGTAGGTGGGGGAGGGGGAACAGGTGGGGGAATAGGCACGAGGAGGTAGACATACTAGTTAGGTAGTGTATTGGGGGAGGGGTGTGTGGGTGGGAGGGGTACAGGTGGGAGAATAAGCACGAGGAGGTACTGGAAGGCTAGTTAGGTAGTGTATTGGGGGAGAGGGAGGTGGGGGAGGGAGGGGTACAGGTGGGAGAATAAGCGCAAGGATGGGGAGTAATGTGTTGGCTTTGCTGTACACACAAACACAGGGGTTGGTGTGCTTTCAGCAGCCTTGGTTCCTGGCGGATATAATCATCTTAGATATAGATGCTTTTGTTTAGATTTGCTTTGAGATTGGGCCAGAAGCAGCCAATCTCGAAACGTTTCGCTTCCTGGCGTTACGTCGCGCCCTTTTGCGAGTAAAACAAAAGAACATGAATAAGAGACACACACAAAAAAGCCATTAAAACGACCACCCCCAAAAAACAAAATAAAAAATAAAAAATAAAGATATGCCACAAAACAAAGGTGTCCACCGTTTGCCGATCAAAAGCACTTTATTGTTTGTACAGACGCGCTTGAAAAATGAAACGACGCACTACATAGTAAGGCGGCTTATTTCAGTCAAGATGTTGCCAAGTCGGAATTGGTACAAATCCAGCATGAAAAATAATGGCTTTTTAAGGACCATTTTACAACGGAAATGTGTTCTTTTACGACGTTTTTAACTGTCGAATTGTTCTGTTTATTATTACTGCTGGGTTTTGTGAAAGTGAATGCGGAGGAGACAACTCGTGTTGACACTGATTTAGTCGAAGTATTTTAATTGACCTCTCTACTTTTCTTCTTCCCCTCGACAAAGGAAACAAGAATGGACAACTGTGAATTTTAACTTAGACAAGAAACGGTCAACTGAGTATTTTATCTTGGACCGAAAAACGGACTCAATTTATTATTGACCCCCCCCCCCCCCACCAACAAACAAGCAAAGAAAGCACAAAGCATTGTCTTTGACTGACAAAAATGTCAGTGCCGTGGGATTTGTGTTGTGATCAGATGTACCAAAATAATAAGAATATACAAATCCGTTTATTCGTCGTTGTTTTAGTTAGTTGTTTTTTTCTTCTCTTTTTTTATGAACGTGAATCATACGATGTCACTCTCTCTTTTGCACATAATCAATCACCTAATCACAAGAGCCTGAGCAAAAGGTTGTAAACTAGAGCACAAACCACGTCAGTGCAGGCGCACTTGACTCACCTGCTCTGCGCTTAACCCCCAAGCAGATACCTGGGTCGAGGTGCACGAGAAAGGTACAAGCCGGGTGGGAGCCAGCAGTGGTGTTGGTACGGTTGACATTTTGTCATTTAGATTTGTTGTGATTTGAACGAATCAAACCCCGCGGTTTAATCTCTCCCGATTGGGCGGCACTGACCCACTGACCCACTTTCAGTTCGTGTACCTCAGCACAGACTCCCATTATCTGTGTGTGTACCTACTACACCCCTACAATACCGGAGCCCTGACACATGGCCGTCAGGTAGAAAAAGGAGCTTGACCTATAACGACTTACCCACTCATTACGATGCGTGGAGCCTTTGCGCGAACGTTTGTCTGTCAGTATGTCATAGAGGGAACGCAATCGCCAGAACTAGCGCTATCAGGTTGAAAGACGGAAAGGTCAATCTGTCAGTTGCATTGTTTCAGGTTGTCAGACTAGGGCTCTTCCCTTGCACAGACACGTGCCGTGTGCTTTCTATGTGACCCGGATGTTGCTGGGGGTATTTTGGGTGAAAGGGACAGTTCTTTCTATGTGGCCCGGATGTTGCTGGGGGTATTGTGGGTGAAAGGGACAGTTCTTTCTATGTGGCCCGGATGTTGCTGGGGGTATTTGGGGTGAAAGGATCAGTTCTTTCTATGTGGCCCGGATGTTGCTGGGGGTATTGTGGGTGAAAGGATCAGTTCTTTCTATGTGGCCCGGATGTTGCTGGGGGTATTTTGGGTGAAAGGGACAGTTCTTTCTATGTGGCCCGGATGTTGCTGGGGGTATTTTGGGTGAAAGGAGCAGTTCTTTCCAAGGAAACAGTTCCGCTCACTATCTCAGGTCTGCAAATTAAAAACAAAACAAAAAACAATAGTTAATTTTGTTTAACAAGGGATACGGCCATCTCAGCCCACACAGCATGGCCACGTCTAGAGACTGACTTAGCTGACACACAGCATGGCCACGTCTAGAGACTGACTTAGCTGACACACAGCATGGCCACGTCTAGAGGCTGTCTTAGCTGACATACAGCATGGCCACGTCTAGAGGCTGTCTTAGCTGACACACAGCATGGCCACGTCTAGAGGCTGTCTTAGCTGACACACAGCATGGCCACGTCTAGAGGCTGTCTTAGCTGACACACAGCATGGCCACGTCTAGAGACTGACTTAGCTGACACACAGCATGGCCACGTCTAGAGACTGACTTAGCTGACACACAGCATGGCCACGTCTAGAGACTGACTTAGCTGACACAGCATGGCCACGTCTAGAGGCTGTCTTAGCTGACACACAGCATGACCACGTCTAGAGGCTGTCTTAGCTGACACACAGCATGGCCACGTCTAGAGGCTGTCTTAGCTGACACACAGCATGGCCACGTCTAGAGGCTGTCTTAGCTGACACACAGCATGGCCACGTCTAGAGGCTGTCTTAGCTGACACACAGCATGGCCACGTCTAGAGGCTGTCTTAGCTGACACACAGCATGGCCACGTCTAGAGGCTGTCTTAGCTGACACACAGCATGGCCACGTCTAGAGGCTGTCTTAGCTGACACACAGCATGGCCACGTCTAGAGGCTGTCTTAGCTGACACACAGCATGACCACGTCTAGAGGCTGTCTTAGCTGACACACAGCATGGCCACGTCTAGAGGCTGTCTTAGCTGACACACAGCATGGCCACGTCTAGAGGCTGTCTTAGCTGACATACAGCATGGCCACGTCTAGA
>NC_090256.1:1553313-1600813 GCF_037325665.1 Littorina saxatilis | reverse complement strand
CCTCGATGAATCTTTAGAACTAACACGTCACGCCACACTTTCAGAGTGACGTTTCTTTGCTTTGACGTAATAGATTGCACGAGGCTTTAGAAGAGATCGAGGTTCTAAAACAAGCGTCTTCAATTTAGCTGCCTCGAATGCAGGACATTTTCAGTAAAATACACGTAAGTACAGTATGTAGGATCAACAGAATGCTACATGGCTTGCTGTTCCGTACCAGATTTACACTCGTTGCTTTTTCAAATAGTGAACAGCTCGCTTTCGCTCGCAGTTCAATATTTAAAAAAATAACTCGCGTAAATCTGGTACGACACAGCAAGCCATGTAGTATTCTCTATATCTCCCATTTATGTACAAACGCCGAAAAGACAATTTAACAGGACACATCAACACTATTATTTTGTTTACCTGTACCAACAGGTGTAGAACTCCCTGTTTCTTTGATATTGTCAATGTTTCGGCTCGTGTTGATCCTGGGATCAACTGAATTTCTTGTGTTTGTATGTGCGTGGGTTGACTGTACACTACGATGACCGACAACTTACCCGGTATAGGCCCCTTCCTTCCCTTGTCAACGATGACCACTAGCATAGCCTGCAGCCGCGTCTGTCCCGTCTCTTACATGAGACAAGAGCACCTTTCCACTTGACCACAGGCTTTGTCGTGGTACAGTGGAACTTGCCTCAGTGACCACTTTTCGCTAACGACCACCTGTCCACAGCGACCACAGCAACAGATCCCCGACGAGGGTGTGTTTTTTCTCTAAATAAGTCCCCTTTCCTTAGCGACCACCTGTCTATAAAGTCTGATGTTAAAAGACGAAATCCAAAATCAACTCTGTAGGGTTTGTATTGGTTGTAAGAGAGTGAATACCCTTGCTTTTCGTGGGACAGACAATCCACAGGCCAGTCACTAGCGTGGGGTGTGTCTGAAACACGTGGACACAGGCCAGTCACTAGCGTGGGGTGTGTCTGAAACACGTGGGAGAGACAATCCACAGGCCAGTCACTAGCGTGGGGTGTGTCTGAAACACGTGGAGAGACAATCCCCAGGCCAGTCACTAGCGTGGGGTGTGTCTGAAACACGTGGAGAGACAATCCACAGGCCAGTCACTGTTACGACTCAACTCCAAACAACTCTTGTTTAGCCGAGACTGAAATATTTTGTTGCACCATTAGGGTAAGAGTCTACGAGACCTTGGAGACGAAGTAATGACGTCACTAGTATGAGAATCTACATGTTGGATCAACGTCATTACTGCGTCATTAATATGCGAATTTACGTAACTCATGGAGTTGCATCGTGGGATGAAAACAGTTATTTGGAGGAAGGAAACGTGAACCGCTAACCATTACGGTCACTATTTGCCGGGTACTGAGAGGCTACAAGTGGGGAACAAGAATCCTGTGTAACCACCGATGAAAAGCCGCCTGCACCTAACCTACCATCCCAAGGCCTGAGATGTAACCCGCAGCCGCACAGACTCGTAGAGTAGTGTCCGGAAAGGAGCATCAAGAGGTAAGGTGTCGTTGTAATATCGAGCGTCCATCTAGGAACAGCTATTATACACTCACATCCATGTCGCATATATTTGTTTTAGAATGTTTAATGAAGTTAATCATAAACGTACATGCTGCAAGTTAGTTCGGCATATAGATCTAGTATTTTATTCAGTAACCATGCTTGGTTTGTCTGCGAACTGCCCGACATGAAGATAGGGCAAGAAATCAAAATTAACCTTGATCCTAGGATACCGTTGTTAATAACAAGTATTACCTTTGATCCAGGGGTTCGAGCGTCTGGGATCCGCTGGGATAAGGGTGAACTAACCAAGCTACGCCACCAGTGTGATCCACCAGCGAGGAGCAAAAGGAGTTTGTCTACTAATCATCATCATCATCAAGTGATCTGCATCAAGTTCGTCAATACTATGGTCATCATGTGAATCCAGGCTTCCATCAGGACATTCGGACTTTGTAACTAACCAGCCCATTTAAGATAAGTCCAGTTCGACATTAAACTAGCTGTCAATGCAAGAACAATTAACTATGAACGCAAATTCGTTAGATCTAAAATAGAAATAGTTTGTTAAAGAATCCGGAAATATTACCAACCAATAAATTTATTCATTAATCTAAATCATCAGTGTTTTACGAGATTGATTTGAAGCATGACTGTTGTAAAGTATTGAATATAACTTTGGTGTGTTCTTAGATATTGTATCTAAAACACAAGGTAAAAAGTGGAACTGCAACAATGGGGGCTCTGTCCGGAGATCTATACTGAACTCGTGTTCGTACCTAAGAAAAACTTGCATTGACAACTGGTTTACCCCATAAATTAGTTAGTCAATTTATCCGTGAAGCGACGGAATTTAGAATATTTTCTGGAAAATCTTTCTTCATTTCTTTCTTCAAAATTCAAAATCGTTTCCTGCTTCATGTCGGATTCACTCATATACAGACCAGACGGTGGTAAGTAGAATATTTAAATTATTTCTGTAAGAAGAAATTTTAAATAACTCCGTGTTTGATTTGGGTACATTCTGCCCAAAGAATCTTCGCGATCGCTGTTGTTCACGAACAGCGTTTTTGCTAAATTAATTCGTGGAAGGATTTCCATCTAGTTCGTCGAACAGTATCATAGTCATAAGGTAAGACATAGAATTGATGTTCGACAACTTCACGGGAAATTGGCAGTTTACTAACTAACTGTCGGTTCGAATTATACTCTCAAGTTCTGATCAAAACGGTGAGTGTGTTATAATTCCAACCAGGATGGACGCTCGATAGTACTAGGACCTTAGTTTAAGTTCAGATTAAATTATAACTCTAGTCGGAGTAACATTTAAAACGTGTTGCTTATTTAAGTTGTGCTTCACATTATTAGTTATCTATAACCCGCGGGTTGATAGTTAATAGTAAGGAAAACTTCTGTGGGTGTGTTTGACAGACTGAAGGTCGTCATCACATAAGGCTTTGTAAGGCAACTTACTCAGCGACACACCGCTAAGTCCTAGTTAGTCGTTTCGGTTCAAGATAGAGACGAAGGACAGGTGTAGGAAAAATCACGTGCGCGTGTAACATTGTTTGTACCAGTGTTGAAAGGTTGAACAATACCTGCGGGTAAGAGTCTTCCATATTAGAGTACCACCAAGAGTGGATGTACCAAAGTTTTGTATTTTGAGGGATTACCTAAAATGGCTGATACCAGACATCATCAGCACTACACCAGATTCTCGTCAACCGTGGGCATAGACCCAGAATATACAGAAGGAGCAAATCTGATTGATATCACCGATCTAGGTGATGACGGCCACGCCGCTCAGCCTGTGAACGGACAGGTCGAGCAGACCGTTCCATCAAGTCCCAGCGTCAGTTCGATCAAAGAATTGATCACCATGGGGAAAGAGTTGGGTTTGGAGGGAAGGGAACTACAGTCATTCGTCCAAGGGGAGAGGGATAAAGAACGAGCAGCTCAAGAGCGTGAACATGAGCGAGAAGCCAGTAGGCTAGCACTCGCAGCTCAAGAGCGTAAAGATGAGCGCCAATTCGAAGAGAATGAGAGAGACAGACTCTTTAGGATAGAAGAGCTGCGCATTCAGAGCGAGGTTCAGATGAACACGAATGAAAACGCAGCTCATCCTTCCCAATCCTCACATGACCATGATCCCCGTTTCATTCCCAAAATCCCTTACCTTGATGACAAGGATGACGTTGAATCCTGGCTCAAACAGTTTGAACACTATGCCAGAGATATGAATTTGGACGAATCAAAGAAAGCCTCCCGGCTGATATACTTCTTGAAAGGTAAGGCCCGTACCATCGTGTCCAAAATGGACGATGAGGATGTTGATGACTATGAAAAGGTGAAGAGCGCGTTATTTGAAGGATTCCAGCTCACCGCTGAGCAATATCGCATGAAATTCCGCAATACTAGACGTAATCCCGCGGAAACTTACAAAGAACACATCACTAGACTCGATCGGTACCTAACCAAGTGGATCGAGCTTGATCCGTGCGAGAAAACTGTCAAAGGATTAACCGATTTGATCCTGCGAGAGCAGTCCTTGCAGTCAATGCCTTCTGATCTCGCCGTGCATGTCAAAGACCGGAACCCGATCAATGCCAAGGAGATGGGAAAACTCGCGTCCGATTATGAGCTGAACAGAAGCCAAAATAAATTGAGACCGACACCAACGCGAACTCCTCAGGACGGAACGAAACGTTTTGAGAAGGATCATAAACCATCACCTCAACAAGGTAAAAGATCTTCTTTGACACCGGCGGAACGCGAAAAACTCCGAGAAGCAGGACTATGCTTCTATTGTCGCGTAGGTCTACACCGTTCGAGCGATTGTCCCTTACGGAAAAAAGGCAACACCGCCGGAGCTGTGACGGTTGAAGATGTCCGACGCAAAACACAGGGAAGAAAATCCCCGTTAGATAAATTGTGTCGAGACTGCACCACAAAAAAGTTTTCGGATCTAGTTGACGTCAAAGTCAACGGCAAACGAGTGACCGCCCTGAGAGACTCGGGCTGTAGCTCGATTGTGGTGGCCGCACATCTTGTGCCGGCCGACAAAATGACTGGTCAGAGAAAGAGGACCACGTTAGCGGACAAAAGTAAAGTCCGGTACTGCGAGACCGCGATCATTCATGTGGATTCGCCCTTCTTCTGCGGAGAGACAGAAGTCGTGGTCATGGCGGATCCCATAATGCCGGTGCTCATAGGGGAGTTCCATGGAACTCAGAACGACAGGAGGAAAACACCGATTTTCCCTGTCAGAGAACCTGCCTGGTATCACGACAGCACTGAGACAGTCGCTGGGGCCGTAGATACCAGAGCACAGTCCAAATTGGACAATGATAGAGACAAATCTGCGAGTAAGCCAAGTAGCCGGGAGCCAACATCGGATATGTTTACTCCAAAGGACTTACGCGAGGCTCAGAAGACAGATCCTTCGTTAGACAGCATCAGGAAACAAGCTGCTACCGGAGAAGAGAGAGGCCACATGAGGGTCGTGGAAAAGAATGGTATCTTGTACCAGTCGACGTTCAATCGGAAAGGAGAGGAGTCTTTGAAGGTTATTCTTCCCAAATCGTTCCGTAGTAAGGTGCTCGCATTCGGCCATGATCATCCAATGGCAGGACACCAAGGTCAGCGTCGTACCGCCGAAAGGATTAGACGCGAATTTTGGTGGCCATGCTGTGGTGTTGAGATCCGCCGCTACTGCTTGTCATGTGACGCTTGCCAGCGATCCGCGCCAAAACACCTTACGAAGAAGGTCCCATTGGGCAAGATGCCAGTGTTCGAGACTGCTTTCAGAAGAGTAGCAGTCGATATCATCGGGCCTATTCTTCCTATGTCCGAGAACAAAAAACGGTACATCCTCGTCATGGTTGACTTTGCCACCCGCTACCCTGAAGCTGTCGCGTTGAAGGACATTCACGCCGAGACAGTAGCCGATGCTTTGTGGGATTTTTGGACTAGACTCGGCATCCCAAGTGAAATACTGACTGATAACGGGAGCCAGTTCACAGGCACTCTGATGCAGGAAGTCACTGAACTCCTCCGCATCAAAAGGAAAACCTCTGCGGTATTTCATCCAGCTGGAAACGGTTTGTGCGAGAGAATGAATGGCACGTTAAAGAACATGCTCAAAAAGATGTGCATAGAACAGCCCAAATCATGGGATACGTTCATCTCTGCATTACTGTTCGCATACCGCGAGACTCCTCAAGAGAGTTTAGGTTTCTCGCCATTCGAACTGTTGTTCGGACGTACTGTCAGAGGACCAATGCAACTCTTGAGACAGATTTGGACAGATGAGAGCGTCTCAGATGAGGTCAAAACCACTGCGGAATATGTAGTGAATCTTCGTGAGAAGATCGAAGAGACCTGTTTGCTTGCTCGAGAGAACCTGAAAAAAGCATCAGTGCGATCTGCTCAATATTACGATCGTAAAGCCAAACCAAGGTCGCTAAAACCAGGAGAGAAAGTCCTGATTCTCAAGCCATTGAAAACAAACAAACTGGAACTCACTTGGCAAGGTCCATTTGAAGTGTTAGAGAAGTTGAATGATTTCGACTACAAAGTCCAAGTAAGGAGGAAGGAAAAAGTATTCCATGTCAACCTCCTCAAGTCTTACGTCGAACGTGAGCAACCTGTCACCGATGGAACAATTCCGGTTGCAGTAGTAGAAGAAGAAGAAGAAGAAGTGATCGTCTCAGTAGTGGTAGAGGAGGACGAAACCACTAACGACGACATCTTCAGGTTGGACAGTCAGAGGACTATCCCAACATTTGAGACAAAGCGCACAGAAGGTTTAGACCACGTGCACTTTTCAGAGAAACTCACTCAGTCACAGCGAACTGAAGCGAGACAGATCTGCGCGGACAGACTAGATAATCTGACCGACGTACCACTCACCACGAATCTGACTACGTGTCGAATCGAGGTCACAGACAAGAAACCGGTCTATATAAGACCACGCCCCATTCCACATGCGTATGTGAAGATGGTGGAGAATGAAGTCGAAGAGATGTTGAAGCTAGGAGTCATCGAACCCGCCAACTCAGCTTACAATTCACCCATTGTTCTCGTCAAAAAGAAAGAAGAAGGGAAGTACCGCTTTTGCGCGGACCTCCGTGGGTTGAATGATGTCACGGTGTTCGATGGGGAACCCATCACCGACGTTCAACATTTATTCCAAAGCTTAGGAAAAGCCAAGTACTTCTCCAAGCTAGATCTCACGCGTGGCTACTGGGGAATACCCATTGTCGAGGAAGACAGAGACAAAACCGCGTTTGTGACGTCACGAGGCCAGTTCCGATGGGTGAACATGCCCTTCGGGTTGAAGACCGCCACTGGCATCTTCAACAGGATGATGAGGAAGTTGCTAGGTCCCCTCAACCGAGACGATGTGTACCATTTTATGGATGACATCTTGATAGCCACTGAGACGTGGGAGCAACACATGGAAGCCCTGAAGGCAGTCCTTCAGCGGCTCAAAGAAGCCAACCTTGCAGCAAAACCGTCGAAATGCTACATCGGATTCGACCAATTGCCGTATCTTGGCCATGAAATCGGGCATGGAGAGAGGTGGCCAGAAGACGATAAAATCGTGAAGATCGTGAACGCCAAAGAACCAGCTACAAAGAAACAGCTACGCGCATTTTTGGGTCTCACGGGGTTTTACCGAGAATACCTGGAAAACTACTCGACTGTGGTCGTGCCGCTCACCGACATGACAAAGAAGAGCTTGCCAGACAAACTCAAATGGAGTGACGAGGCAAAGAAGAGCTTCGCAAGACTCAAACGAATGGTCAGTGAGAAACCAGTCCTGAAAATGCCTGATTTCGGCAAGGACTTCGTTCTCCGCACTGACGCATCAGACCGAGGAATCGGTGCGGTGCTGATGCAACTACATGGAGAGAAGCTACACCCCGTAGCGTACCAGTCGAAGAAGCTACTCGGGGCTGAGTCCCGATACGCGACTGTGGAAAAGGAATGTCTAGCAACAGTCTGGGGAGTACAGAAGTTTGAAAGATACCTGTACGGACGACACTTTGTGTTGGAGACAGACCACCAACCCTTGAAATGCCTACAGAGGAATCCAACAAACCCTCGTCTGTTACGATGGTCGCTACAATTGCAACCATACTCCTTCACAATCAACTACATCCCAGGAAAGGACAACCTAGGTGCCGACTATTTGAGTCGCATCAACTGAGTTTCAGAGTCCAGAAGGAAAATTTGTCCACCCCGTTGGAGTAGTGAGGCCAAACTGGCCGCGACAGGCTCATGCGGATCTACTCCAAAATGTGGAAACAATTGTTTATGCATATTGTATATTGTATTGTATTGTATTGTATATTGAGTCGTATAAACGGAAACGAAATAAGATTTCGCTTGTCCACCCCCCGGGGTTATGTTACGACTCAACTCCAAACAACTCTTGTTTAGCCGAGACTGAAATATTTTGTTGCACCATTAGGGTAAGAGTCTACGAGACCTTGGAGACGAAGTAATGACGTCACTAGTATGAGAATCTACATGTTGGATCAACGTCATTACTGCGTCATTAATATGCGAATTTACGTAACTCATGGAGTTGCATCGTGGGATGAAAACAGTTATTTGGAGGAAGGAAACGTGAACCGCTAACCATTACGGTCACTATTTGCCGGGTACTGAGAGGCTACAAGTGGGGAACAAGAATCCTGTGTAACCACCGATGAAAAGCCGCCTGCACCTAACCTACCATCCCAAGGCCTGAGATGTAACCCGCAGCCGCACAGACTCGTAGAGTAGTGTCCGGAAAGGAGCATCAAGAGGTAAGGTGTCGTTGTAATATCGAGCGTCCATCTAGGAACAGCTATTATACACTCACATCCATGTCGCATATATTTGTTTTAGAATGTTTAATGAAGTTAATCATAAACGTACATGCTGCAAGTTAGTTCGGCATATAGATCTAGTATTTTATTCAGTAACCATGCTTGGTTTGTCTGCGAACTGCCCGACATGAAGATAGGGCAAGAAATCAAAATTAACCTTGATCCTAGGATACCGTTGTTAATAACAAGTATTACCTTTGATCCAGGGGTTCGAGCGTCTGGGATCCGCTGGGATAAGGGTGAACTAACCAAGCTACGCCACCAGTGTGATCCACCAGCGAGGAGCAAAAGGAGTTTGTCTACTAATCATCATCATCATCAAGTGATCTGCATCAAGTTCGTCAATACTATGGTCATCATGTGAATCCAGGCTTCCATCAGGACATTCGGACTTTGTAACTAACCAGCCCATTTAAGATAAGTCCAGTTCGACATTAAACTAGCTGTCAATGCAAGAACAATTAACTATGAACGCAAATTCGTTAGATCTAAAATAGAAATAGTTTGTTAAAGAATCCGGAAATATTACCAACCAATAAATTTATTCATTAATCTAAATCATCAGTGTTTTACGAGATTGATTTGAAGCATGACTGTTGTAAAGTATTGAATATAACTTTGGTGTGTTCTTAGATATTGTATCTAAAACACAAGGTAAAAAGTGGAACTGCAACAGTCACTAGCGTGGGGTGTGTCTGAAACACGTGGAGAGACAATCCACAGGCCAGTCACTAGCGTGGGGTGTGTCTGAAACACGTGGACACAGGCCAGTCACTAGCGTGGGGTGTGTCTGAAACACGTGGGAGAGACAATCCACAGACCAGTCACTAGCGTGGGGTGTGTCTGAAACACGTGGACACAGGCCAGTCACCAGCGTGGGGTGTGTCTGAAACACGTGGAGAGACAATCCACAGGCCAGTCACTAGCATGGGGTGTGTCTGAAACAAGTGGACACAGGCCAGTCACTAGCGTGGGGTGTGTCTGAAACACGTGGAGAGACAATCCACAGGCCAGTCACTAGCGTGGGGTGTGTCTGAGACAAGTGGACACAGGCCAGTCACTAGCGTGGGGTGTGTCTGAAACACGTGGACACGGGCCAGTCACTAGCGTGGGGTGTGTCTGAAACACGTGGAGAAACAATCCACAGGCCAGTCACTAGCGTGGGGTGTGTCTGAAACACGTGGACACAGGCCAGTCACTAGCGTGGGGTGTGTCTGAAACACGTGGAGAGACAATCCACAGGCCAGTCACTAGCGTGGGGTGTGTCTGAAACACGTGGACACAGGCCAGTCACTAGCGTTGGGTGTGTCTGAAACACGTGGGAGAGACAATCCACAGGCCAGTCACTAGCGTGGGGTGTGTCTGAAACACGTGGACAAGGGGCACGGGTGGATTGTTTGTCTCACTAAAAGCAAGGGTATTCACTCTTTCACAACACATACGAACCCGGCAGAGTTATTTCCGAATATCGTCTATTGGACGAAGTCGACTTCACGAAGCTCGCTGCACAAAGCTCTGGCACTGTATTTTCGGTAAAAAAAAAATCGTAAAGTTTGACAAACGATTGAAAAATCATATGAGTCTGCACATAGTTTTGGTTCGCATTTCACTGTTGCTGTCAGAATAATCAAGTAACAACGTGGTACTTTTCATGCTAGCTGGTTTTAAAAAAGCCTGTAATTCTCAGTCGATTATGTCTATCGTTAGCTGTTAATTAGGGGTCGTTAATTAGAGCGAGAGCCAATCACCGCAACAAGCCTAACTGAGGCTGCCAATAACCTAATTACCTTGCATTAGACGGGAACAGAAGCAGGGCCAAATTTCGCTGGCCGGTTTACACACGGAGAAAAGGAAAGCACTAGCAAGTCCGCAAAAAAGTTGAGCTGGGAGATCGGGAAAACATTTAATCAACTTGGCGCGGCCGGGATTCGAACCCCGAGCCTTCCACGTGGAAGGCCGACGTCTGAACCCTATAGGGTGTTGCGCACGTCAATAGCCTGACCAGGGACCTATATATTTAGTCTAATATAGGTCAATAGCCTGACCTACTGCCGGACGTAGGCAAACTTCATTGTAGACTGAGTTCAGTCAAGCCAGATGGAGTCTTTCTGAACAACGGATTAGTAAAATAGGCTGATCAGTGATAATCAAAAGTAACCGTGTGGTTCCGAGCAAGGGCACGTGGTTGGCCTTTAAGAATTGTGCACGTTTAAATAGTAAATAAGGAAAAGAAGCTGTCTTGCAAGACTAAGTCGCACAGCCTGCACAACTGACTGACCAAGCGTCAGATAGATATCACTGCACTGAGTCACTTATAATTGATAGAATGTGACGACACACCGGCTGATTTCAAAGAACTCCTGTATGATATGTTAGTGGTTTTCAGCAATTTCAGGTTTAAAGCGTATTCGTCTCAGACGCGACATTCCAGAGGTACCGTGCCTATCCGGCATTACGCACAACGTAGAGCAGAGCAGGATAGACTACCCGGCTAAGCTTTGCCAGCGTGCTCGGCCTTGCAGCAGTAAATGAATCTTATTAATCAAAGATGTAGTTGCTCCTTACCTGGTGCCAGTGAAGCGACTGAGCGAGTAACGGGAACCAACTTAGCCTGTTTAGCAGACAGGCTTGGATGAAAACTGTGCTGGACCCCTGACCCTCACCGGCGGTGAACTGTACAGTAATAACCCACAGCTGCAACACCGGTGTAGTATCCCGTTTAGTCCCCCCTCTGAAAAGGGCATCCGGGGGACTTTTCAGAGCTATACAGGGACTCCGGGGGACTTTTGCAGCTCTAAAAAGGTCCGCCTTTACCGATCAAGCCTCGTTTTCGATTGGACCCCTTACAGCAATTTTGCCCCCCCCCCCCCCCCCCCCCCCCCCCCCCCCCCTGGTCTCCCCTTTGAAAAGGTCCTTGTAATTCGGCTGTATCCAAGAGTTGTTTTTCCTTGGTTTGTCACAGTGTTGGGTGACTTCCCTTCCCCCTCTTTGGTTTGGCAGCCGCCATTTGTACTGGTCAGCCAGCACCAGGTCCCCTGATTCTGACACATCTTTAGTTTAATGTACGCTCACATGTTGTAAGTACAATCATTTTATTTCTAAAAGTTTCTTTGAGGTATTTGTTCGATAATTTGTTTGTGTGAAGTGAAGTGGAATGCGTGTCGTTGGTTTTATTTTTGGGGTTCATCGGCACAACGTGCTCTTGCTTTTGTTCAATTTCATTTTACGTTCTCCGATATTTGGATGCTTAATGGGACGGTATCAGTAGAGATTGTTTTATTGGTGTGTGTGGTTCCGTGGTACGGACTCGTTTGCCAAATAGTGTTTTGGTCTTATGTTATTATTGTTGTTGTTTTTCAGTTTTTCACCGCAATGACGCATGACGGGAGAAGCAATACTCAAGTCAATTAAAATGGTGACACTATCTGCGCACAGTTTGTTGTTAAGTTTCTGAACGAACGTGGACAGTCCTCCCCGCCCTCTTTTTGACTGCGGCTCCGTAGTCCTACATCTTACTTTGGTTGTTTTATGCTTCTTCGCCTTTGCAGCATGAACATCTCCACATTCTTTAAACTTTTGTTGTAAAAGAATAAGTTTTATCGCATTTGTATTTTGCAATTTCAGCAAACAAGCTGTCGTCCATCTTGAATCAACTTTAACTTTAGAACTAAGTGACGTCACTATCCGACGTCACAAAGGCGTTGCGAAGCGGTCGAAGTCATGGACATGGTCCCCGAGTATAGATCTATGGGTCGAAGTTCATGTAATTGTTTCTTGCCTCAATTTTCTCTCAGTGGACATCTGGCCCACGTGATGATACAGTGTAATAACTAACCCGAAATTGCTTTGAAAAAGGGGGGTGGGGGGGGGGAGACTATCAGGGATGCGAGGGGGGGGGGGGGGGCCAAATTCGCTAATGGGGGGGGGGGGGGGGCAGTCGAAAACGAGACTTGGTCGCTAAAGGCGGACCTTTATTGAGCTGAAAAAGTCCCCCGAAGACCCTGTATTGCTCTGAAAAGTCCCCCTTTGGCCGTTTTTAGCTTTGAAAAGGTCCCCTGGGGACCCTTCTCATGGGTGGGACTAAACGGGATATAACACCGGTTTTCGTCGAGGCTCCACTCGCAGACTATAATTTGCCTCAAATAAAACTCAACTGCTAAAGATCAAATCAGCCCAAGGGGTCTCACACTGTGTCTACTTCGTTCGCTCACAAGGTGAAGGACGAACATGGGTAGACACAGTAGTGAAAGTAAAGAGCTATATGCATTACGGAAAGCTCTGGAAGTCAAAAACAAAGAGTACACACACCTGAGAAGAGGACACCTGCACTGCACGCTAAAGCTGCGCCACATTCTTTGACCTGCACGTGAAGTGTGTGAAGGTGCACAGCCGAGGTCGCGCCAGCACACTGGCACAGAAAATAAGATCGCAGCTCAAGATAGAACCGCCATAACCACGTACGTGACGTCACCCTGGAAGCCACCTAGCTTTTGACCAAAACCCATCTCAGTGCTGTACAGGCTTTATTGTTGAGTGTCTGTTATCTAGACAAGAAGCTGCTGGCGGATTTGTTTTAGCGAGTCCCGGACTTGAAGAAAATAATCATCTGCACCTCCAGCAATCACTATAAGTTATATTCACCACGTCTGTCGCTCCAGTCTGTATTGACAATGCACATGTACATTGTATCTACTGCGTTCTCGCTCAACGCCGCTTTGGGTGCGATTTTCACTTGACTTGTCGAATAACACACGCAACAAACACTTTCTGAAATGCAACTCTCACTCACAGTGCAGTCGCCGAAGGAACCAAAGGAATCTCAGTGCCCCGACAGTACTTGTGCATCCCCTTAAGTTTGGCGGCTGGCACGGCGCTGGGGATGGGTTCGTTAGCGATATGCCGCGAAAAGCAGATTGGCAGGCTGCACAATCAAAGCATGCATATAATTATATACTAAGATGCTTGCTGTTTTGCTTACACTGGGAGTAGGTAGGCCTACGTTCGGTATGTTATTTAGGTTTACTGGTGTCACTGGGAGTAGGTACGTTCGGTATGTTATTTAGGTTTACCGGTGTCACTGGGAGTAGGTACGTTCGGTATGTTATTTAGGTTTACCGGTGTCACTGGGAGTAGGTACGTTCGGTATGTTATTTAGGTTTACTGGTGTCACTGGGAGTAGGTACGTTCGGTATGTTATTTAGGTTTACCGGTGTCACTGGGAGTAGGTACGTTCGGTATGTTATTTAGGTTTACCGGTGTCACTGGGAGTAGGTACGTTCGGTATGTTATTTAGGTTTACTGGTGTCACTGGGAGTAGGTACGTTCGGTATGTTATTTAGGTTTACCGGTGTCACTGGGAGTAGGTACGTTCGGTATGTTATTTAGGTTTACTGGTGTCACTGGGAGTAGGTACGTTCGGTATGTTATTTAGGTTTACCGGTGTCACTGGGAGTAGGTACGTTCGGTATGTTATTTAGGTTTACCGGTGTCACTGGGAGTAGGTACGTTCGGTATGTTATTTAGGTTTACCGGTGTCACTGGGAGTAGGTACGTTCGGTATGTTATTTAGGTTTACTGGTGTCACTGGGAGTAGGTACGTTCGGTATGTTATTTAGGTTTACCGGTGTCACTGGGAGTAGGTACGTTCGGTATGTTATTTAGGTTTACCGGTGTCACTGGGAGTAGGTACGTTCGGTATGTTATTTAGGTTTACCGGTGTCACTGGGAGTAGGTACGTTCGGTATGTTATTTAGGTTTACCGGTGTCACTGGGAGTAGGTACGTTCGGTATGTTATTTAGGTTTACCGGTGTCACTGGGAGTAGGTACGTTCGGTATGTTATTTAGGTTTACCGGTGTCACTGGGAGTAGGTACGTTCGGTATGTTATTTAGGTTTACCGGTGTCACTGGGAGTAGGTACGTTCGGTATGTTATTTAGGTTTACCGGTGTCACTGGGAGTAGGTACGTTCGGTATGTTATTTAGGTTTACCGGTGTCACTGGGAGTAGGTACGTTCGGTATGTTATTTAGGTTTACCGGTGTCACTGGGAGTAGGTACGTTCGGTATGTTATTTAGGTTTACCGGTGTCACTGGGAGTAGGTACGTTCGGTATGTTATTTAGGTTTACTGGTGTCACTGGGAGTAGGTACGTTCGGTATGTTATTTAGGTTTACTGGTGTCACTGGGAGTAGGTACGTTCGGTATGTTATTTAGGTTTACCGGTGTCACTGGGAGTAGGTACGTTCGGTATGTTATTTAGGTTTACCGGTGTCACTGAGTTGTAGTGATTGTTGATTGAGTATTTGGCAACGTTTTTGTGTGTGACACACACACACACACACACACACACACACACACACACACACACACACACACACACACACACACACTGTCAAGGGATTTTAGATGTGCTGCCGACTTATTGGTGCCGTGTTTGCTTTTCCGTGTACGGGGTTTCTACATTCTCACACTCAGTCATTCATACATTTGTACACTCACAGCCGTCATTCACAGTCATACATAGACATTCACAGTCATACACAGTCATACACAGTCATACACAGTCATACACAGTCATACACAGACATACACAGTCATACACAGTCATACACAGTCATACACAGTCATACACAGTCATACACAGTCATACACAGACATACACAGACATACACAGACATACACAGTCATACACAGACATACACAGACATACACAGTCATACACAGACATACACAGACATACACAGACATACACAGTCATACACAGACATACACAGTCATACACAGACATACACAGTCATACACAGACATACACAGTCATACACAGTCATACACAGACATACACAGTCATACACAGACATACACAGACATACACAGTCATACACAGTCATACACAGTCATACACAGTCATACACAGACATACACAGTCATACACAGACATACACAGTCATACACAGTCATACACAGACATACACAGTCATACACAGACATACACAGTCATACACAGTCATACACAGACATACACAGTCATA
Organism: Littorina saxatilis; assembly: GCF_037325665.1. Lineage (NCBI taxonomy): Eukaryota > Metazoa > Mollusca > Gastropoda > Littorinimorpha > Littorinidae > Littorina > Littorina saxatilis. The sequence goes on along the minus strand of NC_090256.1, from coordinate 1,585,383 downwards.
CACAGACATACACAGTCATACACAGACATACACAGTCATACACAGTCATACACAGACATACACAGTCATACACAGTCATACACAGACATACACAGACATACACAGTCATACACAGACATACACAGACATACACAGACATACACAGTCATACACAGTCATACACAGTCATACACAGACATACACAGTCATACACAGTCATACACAGTCATACACAGACATACACACTGTCATACACAGTCATACACAGTCATACACAGACATACACACAGTCATACACAGTCACACACAGTCATACACAGACATACATAGACATACTCATGCATACGGGATGGTGACACCACGCACTCGAACAACACACACGGCACACAACGAATGAACATTTCAAACATTTCGCTATTAACTCAAATAAAAACATAATCGTCATACCACTGAAATACCTCTCGTCACACAGACACTGCTCGGCACCGTGTACCAACACGACACTTCCTTCTGAATCCTCCGAATGTCTACAACATATCACATCACTGCCGAAAGTCCTTGAAGTTATACACAGTTCTTTTCTGTCCTCCGACAAACACAAGAATGTCCGCTTTCATGTCTCAATTTTTCTTCCAGCTGCAGGTATTAAAATAAAGTCCGAACTACTCTGTCTCTAATTAACAAAAACACTTTTATTCCACACAACAACAAACACATCCGCTCGCATCAGTCATCCCATCGCCCTCTGACGTATCACGCTCGCATCAGTCATCCCATCGCCCTCTGACGTATCACGCTCGCATCAGTCATCCCATCGCCCTCTGACGTATCACGCTCGCATCAGTCATCCCATCGCCCTCTGACGTATCACGCTCGCATCAGTCATCCTATCGCTCTCTGACGTATCACGCTCGCATCAGTCATCCCATCGCTCTCTGACGTATCACGCTCGCATCAGTCATCCCATCGCTCTCTGACGTATCACGCTCGCATCAGTCATCCCATCGCCCTCTGACGTATCACGCTCGCATCAGTCATCCCATCGCCCTCTGACGTATCACGCTTGCATCAGTCATCCCATCGCTCTCTGACGTATCACGCTCGCATCAGTCATCCCATCGCTCTCTGAGGTATCACGCTCGCATCAGTCATCCCATCGCTCTCTGACGTATCACGCTTGGTCAAACTCTCGACCACCGCATTTACACAGAGGAGTGACAACATACGACGCATCACACAGCACATCCCTCGCTAAAACAAAACACTGATTTTACCTATTCAAATTAGGCGAGTCGGCTATTCCGCCAGACCATTTCAATAGGGTTTTAGAGACTGCTCGGAAATAATACTTATTCCCGATAGCTCAGGGGTACCGTGATCAGAAAACAATACCATCAAATTTTCCCTTGACACACACACACACACACACACACACACACACACACACACACACACACATACACACACACACACACACACATACACACACACACACACACACACACACAACAACACACACACACACACACACACACACACACACACACACACACACACGGCAGGGACACAACCATAGTTAAATAACTTAGCGTTACATGCTGCCATCACTAAAGTGCTGTTCACATGGCAGGGACACAACCATAGTTAAATAACTTAGCGTTGCATGGTGCCATCACTAAAGTGCTGTTCACATGGCAGGGACACAACCATAGTTAAATAACTTAGCGTTGCATGGTGCCATCACTAAAGTGCTGTTCACATGGCAGGGACACAACCATAGTTAAATAACTTAGCGTTGCATGGTGCCATCACTAAAGTGCTGTTCACATGGCAGGGACACAACCATAGTTAAATAACTTAGCGTTGCATGGTGCCATCACTAAAGTGCTGTTCACATGGTAGGGACACAACCATAGTTAAATAACTTAGCGTTGCATGCTGCCATCACTAAAGTGCTGTTCACATGGTAGGGACACAACCATAGTTAAATAACTTAGCGTTGCATGGTGCCATCACTAAAGCGCTGTTCACATGGTAGGGACACAACCATAGTTAAATAACTTAGCGTTGCATGGTGCCATCACTAAAGTGCTGTTCACATGGTAGGGACACAACCATAGTTAAATAACTTAGCGTTGCATGGTGCCATCACTAAAGTGCTGTTCACATGGTAGGGACACAACCATAGTTAAATAACTTAGCGTTGCATGGTGCCATCACTAAAGCGCTGTTCACATGGCAGGGACACAACCATAGTTAAATAACTTAGCGTTGCATGCTGCCATCACTAAAGTGCTGTTCACATGGCAGGGACAAAACCATAGTTAAATAACTTAGCGTTGCATGCTGCCATCACTAAAGTGCTGTTCACACGGCAGACTTGCAACCAACTTTTGCCCAACTAGTCGTTTGAAAATCGCTCCAGAGTCGTTGGCACCGAACCGGCGAAAAGTGTGCCATGTGAACAACCCCAGCGATTTAGAAACAATTCGGGGCTGACTCGTCAGCGACTCCAAAACTCAGTTGAGCACTGCTCGACTCGGCCGTGACTCTCAAGTTGAGCGATTTTGTCCAGACTTTTCTTATCGCTCTTACTCAGCACGGTGATTGGTTAGCTCTCGCCTTCCCTTCTCTGGAAAACAAGGAGACGACGGGACAATCTAGAATGGCTAACTTCTATCGACAATCGCCGCTTACAACAGTTTGCGAGTTTGTTATGTTCACATGGGCAGCGATTTTGATTCGACTTGCCGCCGACTAAAATCGCTTGAAAGTTGGGCAAAAGTTGGTTGCAAGTCTGCCATGTGAACAGCACTTAAGACACACACACCACGAGGTAAAAGAGGTGTAAGTAGTGTCTAATGAAGCTGAAAACATGTTCAGCCAAAGTCGCCGGGGAACAGGCACTGGGTTCATCACCGAGTTTCTCAGTGCGTCAGTCATGTCCCAGAAAATCCGAAAGAGGCAGAGCTGTGAGAGTCAGTAGGGAGATTTAAAAGACAGCACGTTTCGTTTTGCAGCTCGTTTCGTTTGGTGAATGAGTCACCCCGCGAAAGGGAACGTGAAACGAGACGGCATAGGCCGCAGACAAGATTTAGATGTATTCACGTTTCGTTTCGGAATGAAGGAAGGGCGATAAATCATCAACATAAAAAGGAGGGTCAGAAAACGGCGGGCATACGCAAATAAAAGGCGAGTCATGCGCAAATGAAAGGCCGGGCATGGCAGGATATGATCCGCTGACTGGGCATGGCATAATTTCAACTCCACGAGTCAATAAAGGATTGACATACTCGCATTGCACACACAAGAGCTTCACATTTTTCAATTCATGCACCTGCTCATCATCAATTGTATTTCACAAAAATTAGATCATTCATGTTGAATTCCAAGATTTACTCATTCGAACTCATTATTTTTTTTTTATCCATTTCACGCATCTCAATTTTTACAACTGGTAACAGCCTATGGCAAAGAGCTCTACCGAACCATGTAGGCAATTATACCCTGAGTATTCCCCATTCTCAGAAAACGGCCCTGTGCACACGCCTGTGCCGATTTAGAAGCCTTTCCCCAACTAGGGGTTGTTTTGTACTTGTCACGTCTGTCCTCGATCAGAATGGGAAAAAAAACCTAGTAGGTGGTCCAGAATCGGGCATACTTTGATTATTTTCAGTCCAAATAAATCACACAGACTTTGTTTATACAAAATCACATACGAAGCCAGAATAAAAATTCGATGCGATGACCTACTTCTGCTTCGCCATTTGCTTTCTCACCCAGAAGTTGGATAAATGTACCAGGATCAGCACCCTTCAAAATAGTTCAGTTCACAACAGTTGTCTACCTCCAATGAACACATTCTCAGCGCTGAAAGACTGTGAAAGGGTTGATGAATCTAGCAATGCATAAAATGGCCAACAAATAAAACTGTTAGTGTGCAAAAATACTCACAAAAGTTGACGAAATATTGTTCGTTTTTTGGGGGTGGAAAACGTGACTGCGTTTTGACGTTCCACGTTCCGTTTCAGTTGACCTTCACCTTTCCAGCGAGAGACCCCCGAAATGATGACGTTTACCACAACTTCAAAACGAAACGTCCCGACGTTTCGTTTTTTAAATCTCCCTAGTGAAGTTGCGCGCACGTCCAGTGTCTGTATATAAAGTTGGCCAAAAAATTATTGCAACAAATTTCAAACCCAAATTAAAGCCTTAATCCCCGTGTCATTTCATTAAAACTTTATATGCCAGTTACGGCCGTTCACTGAACCTTTAGGATCATCTTTTGGATTAAATATTTCTTTTACAGGGATCACGTGACCGCCGCTCAAGTAAGGGTACCCTCAAAATCGACCAGACAAAAACGGAAGAGCCGAATGAAAAATCGACAAAAAAATCACAATTGCCAAAACTTTGCAACTTCGACATACGAGAAGAAAGTCAAACCAATTATCTACCCTGAACAGATTGTTTTGTTTTGCTACCTTGCGTATTTCGCGTGCTATGATATTCCTACTGATGCAGTTGTCGATCGCAAGAGCGGTCAAAAACGGGACTTTATGCGTCAATTTTTAGGGGTATGATCACAAAAAAGGCTGCACTGTAGCAATAACGCGGTGGGTTGCTTTGAAACTTTCAGAATATTTTACCAACATACTAGAGATACTTCATGCGAAATTTTGGATTGTTACAGGTATTTGTTAAAATGTTATGCAATTTTTTGAAAGAAGTTTTAAATCTCGTCATAGCATTGTTTACTTAACTTGGGTCCAAAAAATTCATAAAATTTCATGTCATTAGAAAAATGATTGATACACACACTGCGAAAGTTTTATGTGCGTATAAGCACTGACACAAATTTGCTAGGCCTGTAAACACGCTTGATATTTAAGCGATGATTCTGGTGCCACAGCGATGCGCAGCCAAGCGTGACCGTAGCATGTTTTAAGAGGCACGCAGCGATAACAGCTGTCAGCGCGAAACACCGTGAACGTTCCATTTTTTTCTCATGTGTTTGCATGACTAGCAATTAAACGCCAGCGGCTACACGCAAATGAAACTTGGACTAAATCTGTATCAATCATTTATCTGTAGATATGCAAAGGCATGAATTTTTGTGACACAAGTGAACAATCCTATGACGAGTTTAAGAACATTTTCCGAAACATTGCGTAACATCTGGATAAACAACCATAACGATCCAAACTTTTGCACGAAGTATTTCTAGTATGTTGGTAAAATATTCTGAAAGTTTCAAAGAAATCCACCAAGTCATTGCTAAAATGTAGCGCTTTTTGACATGATACCAATAAAAATGGACGTAAAACGTCCCGTTTTTGACCGCTCTTGCGATCGACACCTGCATCAGTAGGAATAGCATAGCACGCGAAATACGCAAGGTAGCAAAACACAACAATCTGTTCAGGGTAGATAATTGGTTTGACTTTCTCCTCGTATGTCAAAGTTGCAAAGTTTTGCCTATTGTGATTTTTTGTCGATTTTTCATTTGGCTCTTCCGTTTTTGTCTGGTCGATTTTGAGGGTACCCTTACTTGAGCGGCGGTCACGTGATCCCTGTAAAAGAAATATTTAATCCAAAAGGTGTTCCTGCAGGTTAAGTGAACGGCCGTAACTTGCATATAAAGTTTTAATGTAATGACACGGGAATTAATGCTTTAATTTGTGTTTGAGATTTGTTGCAATGATTGTTTGGCCAAGTTTATATATATATGTGTGTGTGTGTGTGTGTGTGTGTGTGTGTGTGTGTGTGTGTGTGTGTGTGTGTGTGTGTGTGTGTGTGTGTGTTTCACGAAGCATGTTCTCCTTTAGCGCTTGTATTGTCTGTGGATTGTTGTGGTAAACACTTTCCTTCAAGTACCCCCAGAGGAAGAAATCTGGAGGAGAAAGATCTGGGGACGAGGTGCTTGGATTGAGAATGTGATGAACTATTGAACTACGCCCAGAAATGATGTTGCAAAGAAGAAAAAACTGTGCCTTACTAAACTTTCATGCTTGTGTGAGACATTCCAGGTGAAAAAGAATATGTGGGAGCCCTGTAGCAGAAATGACAGGCACGCAAAACTGTCTACATTTTTTTGGACCACCACCCTGTATATAATAAATGTGGGCTGCCACCTAACATTCTTTGTTTGGCTTTTCTTTTCCTTGTGTGTGTATGTGTGTTAGTGTTACTATCTTAATGCGTGTATGTGTGTGAGTGTGTGTATGCATGTGTGTGTGTGTGGGTGCGTGCGTGAATGTGTGTGTGTGTGTGTGTGTGAATGTTTGGGTGTGTATTGGTGGGACGTTTGCATGCATGTGTGTGTGTGTGTGTGTGTGTGTGTGTGTGCGTGTGTGTGTGTGTTACTGGGATTTTTCTCCGCATGTATGGTACATTGCTGCGTTCATGCTACCTTGATCTACCTTTACCTTTCAGGTGGCATCAACAAGTTGCCTGCGTTAGTCTGATGACTAGGACAAATCCTCTGTAGGACACGTTAGACACAGAAATAAACCTGTGATTTGTTTAAAACATTCTGTTTTTATTTTGAAAGTGTCTCCCTTGGTGCTGCATGTGTGTGTGTGTGTGTGTGTGATTTAAAACGATCATTCAGTCAGTTACAACGGATGTTGTGTCGTGCCAGAAGCAAATGTCCGACAACTTACATTCCAGTATTTTGATTTGACTTCAGCGTGGTTACCTCCCTTCTTCTCCCTTTCCGGTGTAGGATCCGGTCCGGTCCCCCCTCTGAAGTAGTCCCCCGGGGGACCAATTCGTGGCAAAAACTGCTCTATAATGGTACCCCCTTAGACATCCAGCCTCGTTTTTCTTAGGCATTCAAGCCATTTTCAATCTATATCTTCGTCCGGTATTATGTAGTGCACAGACAGCAATCTCTTTGTTTGACTATATTTTGCAGAAAATAAAATAGATCTGATTTATAATGCCGTTCAAAAGAAAAATCCCATGAAATAAAATGAATAATAAATAAATACTGATAAGAAGAAATGAAACCAGTCTCTGATTCTTTCCTTTCTTTTCTCTAAAATTGCTGGTAACATTACTAACATTGTAACAAGAAAACCGAGGCTGGATGTCTAAGGGGGGACCATTATAGAGCAGTTTTTGCCACGAATTGGTCCCCCGGGGGACTACTTCAGAGGGGGGACCGGACCGGATCCTACACCGGGATCAAGTCTGCACAATTCAAGCTTGTTTGTAAACGGACAAAGCTTATTTGGTTGATCAGAACAATTCTAAACACGTTTTCTTTTTGTATCAGTCTGTGTCCTGTCGGGTGAAATTGGCTTAGTTGTACCAGAGATTACCAGATGGAACTGATCGTCTACGACGTCCTCAATCGCACACAATAATTGTCTTTTAGCCCGCTGATGCATTGATGTGTGGGCGGTTGTCTGTTTGTTCGACGGACATTCATTCTCGGTAACTGCACACGTATCATATTCATGCGCTGACCATTGTGCACGTGTACACTGACATAACCGATTACAAGACAATCTGACTGACATGCTCGAACACAGACATGTGCCCTCAAGTCAAGTGTTATGCTGGACGCACTGAGATCAGTGGCAGGGACGTAATGCAAGGGAGGCAACACCTTTTAATGTCTCGTGCCATATCGTGTACGCTAGTGCAAGGGAGGCAACACCTTTTAATGTCTCGTGCCATATCGTGTACGCTAGTGCAAGGGAGGCAACACCTTTTAATGTCTCGTGCCATATCGTGTACGCTAGTGCAAGGGAGGCAACACCTTTTACTAGATGTCTCGTGCCATATCGTGTACGCTAGTGCAAGGGAGGCAACACCTTTTAATGTCTCGTGCCATATCGTGTACGCTAGTGCAAGGGAGGCAACACCTTTTAATGTCTCGCCATATCGTGTACGCTAGTGCAAGGGAGGCAACACCTTTTACTAGATGTCTCGTGCCATATCGTGTACGCTAGTGCAAGGGAGGCAACACCTTTTAATGTCTCGTGCCATATCGTGTACGCTAGTGCAAGGGAGCGAACCTTGTGAATTTCTTATGACTAAGAATAACAATCTGAAAGAGTTGTATTTCTTAAATGCCATGAAAAATGTTCGTGTGCTCATGATCAATGGAAGCCTCATACACTTGAGGAAATATTGAGTGTCAATGAGGTTAATCCACACCACACAAATAGTGCCCTCTCTGAAGTGTGTGTGTGTGTGTGTGTGTGAATAAACTTTATTGTCACGAAACGTAGTGTTTATAAGACACGGGAATATAAATAACCAAATGATTACCGTCATTGTTTCTTTTTTTTGGAAGCAATTATATACAAATTCTCCCAATTTAGTTTGTACTTTGTCTACTTGCAAAAGTTGACTACTTGTAAATGTGTGTGTGTGTGTGTGTGTGTGTGTGTGTGTGTGTGTGTGTGTGTGTGTGTGTGTGTGTGTGTAAGTAGAAGTGTGTGTGTGTGTGTGTAAGTAGAAGTGTGTGTGTGTGTGTGTGTGTGTGCCACGGTGTGTGTGTGTGTGTGTGTGTGTGTGTGTGTGTGTGAGTGCATGGCCTGGGGATGGGTTTGGTTGTGGGGGAGACGGGGGTGCAGGATAATCAGTGCATGTCTGTCTCTGACGAAGACCCTAAGGTGTTTAAACCACAAGCGATGATCTCGCCTAGTTTAGTCTTAGTTACTGGTGCCGAGCTTAATACGTTGACACCTACTCCTTTATAATTGCAGTATGTGTGTCGATGTATTGACGTAGAACTAACGTGCCTTTCCGCCTAATTATAGTCCCGGAAAGGCAAGTTCCCACGCCAGAAATAGTCCTCGTTCTTCATCAGTACACCATTACTCGCCGTCACACGCCTACTGTTATTATCCACTACCCTTAAATCAGAGACCATGTTACAATTACACAAAGGTACAATACAAGTGGGGTCAGTGGAGTGGGGGTGGGTGAGTGGGGGTGGGTGAGTTGTGTCCACGATTAATCTTTTTTCTCGGCAAATTTGCAGCAACACTCGCATCGCTTGGTAAGGCAGCAAAGACATACGATGACGTTTTAATCGAAAAGCCTAGAGCAGAATCGCGATATGAAATAACGTTAAAGTTTATGTCAGCTTGACATGGTTATATCCTCAAGGCCATTTTTATATTTAGTCAAGTTTTGACTAAATATTTTAACATCGAGGGGGAATCGAAACGAGGGTCGTGGTGTATGTGCGTGTGTGCGTGTGTGTGTGTGTCTGTGTGTGTGTCTGTGTGTGTGTGTGTGTGTGTAGAGCGATTCAGACTAAACTACTGGACCGATCTTTATGAAATTTGACATGAGAGTTCCTGGGTATGAAATCCCCGAACGTTTTTTTTCATTTTTTTGATAAATGTCTTTGATGACGTCATATCCGGCTTTTCGTGAAAGTTGAGGCGGCACTGTCACGCCCTCATTTTTCAACCAAATTGGTTGAAATTTTGGTCAAGTACTCTTCGACGAAGCCCGGGGTTCGGTATTGCATTTCAGCTTGGTGGCTTAAAAATTAATTAATGACTTTGGTCATTAAAAATCTGAAAATTGTAAAAAAAAATAAAAATTTATAAAACGATCCAAATTTACGTTTATCTTATTCTCCATCATTTGCTGATTCCAAAAACATATCAATATGTTATATTTGGATTAAAAACAAGCTCTGAAAATTAAATATATAAAAATTATTATCAAATTTTTTTTTTCGAAATCAATTTAAAAACACTTTCATCGTATTCCTTGTCGGTTCCTGATTCCAAAAATATATAGATATGATATGTTTGGATTAAAAACACGCTCAGAAAGTTAAAACGAAGAGAGGTACAGAAAAGCGTGCTATCCTTCTTAGCGCAACGAATACCCCGCTCTTCTTGTCAATTCCACGGGCACTGCCTTTGCCACGGGCGGTGGAGTGACGATGCTACGAGTATACGGTCTTGCTGCGTTCAGTTTCATTCTGTGAGTTCGACAGCTACTTGACTAAATATTGTATTTTCGCCTTACGCGACTTGTATTATCTTGTTGGTAAGATACTCAAATTCGGACACTCACGTGGGTTTGCAGGCAGACTTGACATGATTGTCATAGTGTGTTTTAAACAGCTTCGATGGATGGATAGGTGTGTGTGTGTGTGTGTGTGTGTGTGTGTGTGTCTGTGTGTGTGTGTGTGTGTGTGTGTCAGTGTGTGTGTGTGTCTGTGTGTCTGTGTATGTGTGTGTGTCTGTGTGTGTGTGTCTGTGTGTGTGTGTGTGTCAGTGTGTGTGTGTGTGTGTCCGCAGTTTGTCAGTGTGTGTGTGTCAGTGTGTGTGTGTCAGTGTGTGTGTGTGTGTATGTGTGTGTGTGTGTGTGTGTGTGGGTGTGTCTGTGTGTGTGTATGTGTGTGTGTGTGTGTGAGTGTGTGTGTGTGTGTGTGTCCGCAGTTTGTCAGTGTGTGTGTGTGTGTGTCCGCAGTTTGTCAGTGTGTGTGTGTCAGTGTGTGTGTGTGTGTGTCAGTGTGTGTGTGTGTGCATGTGTGTGTCTGTGTGTGTGTGTGTGTGTGTGAGTGTGTGAGTGTGTGTGTGTCGGTGCGTCGGGGTTGTGTGCGTGTGTAGTGCATGTAAGTGTGTGAGCGTGAGTGTGTGTGTGTCAGTGTGTGTTTGTCAGTGTGTGTGTGTGTGTGTGTGCGTGCGCCGGTGCGCACACACGCGTGTGAATGTCACAGTGTAATTTGTCACAGTGTCACAGTCAAGGCGTCAGTGTGTGTGTCAGTGTGTGTGTGTGTTTGTGTGTAGTGTGTGTGTGTGTGTGTGTGTATGTATGTATGTGTGTGTGTGTGTGTGTGTGTATACGGTGTGCCTGTGTGTGTGTGCCGTGACCGAGTGTGTGTGTGTGTGTGTGTGTGTGTCACGTGTGTGTGTGTGTGTGTGTGTGTGTGTACGGTGTGCCTTTGGTGTGTCAGTGCAAATGAGCATTGCAAATTTTACCCAAGTCAGTTGAAAGGCTGCCGACCGGCTGCTAGTCAGCATAATCTTATCAGTATCAAGTCCTGAGTCATGTATTCACCATTGTACTCTTAGTCGGTCCGCAACTAGAAAACTGTACGCAGTTACAGAACACTACCCACATGTGTAAAGAATAAATAAAACAAGGAAATCGCACAGGACAAACTTGAAAGTAGACTGGCAGTCGGTAGGGTTAACCGTGGTCAAACCGTAACGGGAGGGGCAGCGGCATGGAGGTCGGAGGGGACTGCCACTTGTATTCAGCAAACTCAGGCCTAGCTGGGGGATACCCCGGTACGAATGACACATCACCCAACACTGCGCAAAAAATAAAAATATACCATCAGCGCTGCACCTCTGTATGTAGGGAAATTGAACTGTTCGCGTGGGCTGTACTGTCCCGCCTGGTTTTTAGGGTGTTCCCGATGTTCTTTTCTTCTCCATTCACTCCTTTCAAAACAAGACTATGTCGCTGATTGTAATGTTCACGACTCCATTCACACGCGAGATGCCTTGCCCCCGCGCCCGCATGGGCTGAAGCTGAACGGAAAGAGTTACCGCGAGTTATTCAGTGCGGAGAGCTGTGTTTCCAGTCAGTTACAGTTGTCGTCTGCTTTCCGTACGGACTACTTATTGGAGAGCGGCCTGCCGTCGTGTGTGTATACAGACGTGCCGCGACCTATTTGCTTGTTTCAGCTGTGTGTGTCGTCTGTCACCACAAGGTAAGTTTTACGTTTTGTACCCTGGAGCAACTTTACTTGAACGCTAAAACAAAGCCGCTGTAAAATTGTATTGATGTGTTCAGTTATAGTTACTGACTAGAGAACCATTTTTTCTTCTCAGTGGTCAGTTTTGTTTGTGTTTTTGTGTGTGTGTGTGTGTTGAGAATACAGCTAGCGGAAGTTTTTATACAACACAGTTGAAGTGTTTGAGATTTTGTACATGTATTGTAAACCGGGACTAGCAAAGTGTGCATGCGGTCTCGGGATCTTGAGTACACGTGGTGTTGAGGCCTAGCAAGGCCCCACAAAACTTGACAAACTGACGGCTGGCCCAAAGTCATCAATCACTGAAGCAGCTCGCCAGTACAGAACTTGAAAACTACGCCTTAGGATTTATAAGTTTGAAATCAAAAGCTGTGTAGTTCACTCGTGTAATAAATCAAGCTTTAAAATCGTCACGTTGAACCGACTTTCATCACAGTTGTGATGTAACCGGCGGGGGAAGTTGGGGGGTTGCCGCTACGCCGGTCTGTCAATACATAGGCTACTTTCTGCAAGGTACGTCAAGAGTATCCATCGGCCATATTTCACTTTCTGCAAGGTACGTCAAGAGTATCCATCGGCCATATTTCTTTTTATTGCTAGATGAAAGCTAAAATATAAGGGGATTCGAACACAATGTTCCGAAGTCGCCCTTTCTATTTTCAATGTGGTCTTTTCTTGATAAAGAATGAAGAAGCAGTACAAGGTAACGAAGACATGTTCATTGGCTTTGATTAGGTATTATCACAGCTGCAGAAAAATATCATACATTTGCTTATATTTCACTGCAAATAAATCGTTTTTGATTAAAATCACCAGGGAAAATCCAATGAATAAATGTTCTTATATAAATACCTGCACTACAGGTTTGTTCAACTAACGCTCAGTTGACCCTTACCCCCTTTGCAAAAGCTGGCCAGAACTCTTCTGAATATATTATTACGAGTCTTCTTCAGTCGTGAAGGTTTACCTCTATGAACTTGAATCAGCAAGCTTGCCGACAGCTGTGTAAATATACCTGAACTTTTTTCAATGGCCCGGGGTGGGACTTCCAAGCCCTGCAACAGGTAAAAGGGCCTCCTTTGTGCTGCAAGGTAAATCGAGGCAACTGATAAAGTGATAAAATGCCTGCTACTTGCTGTTATCAAGAACAACTGGTGGCGATTCGCGCCCTCAACCAAACGCTTCGCTTTGGCTAATTGTTCCTAAAAGAAATTTGGAACCCCCCCCCCCCCCCCCTGAATCTACTAGTAATCTACTACTAATCTACTACTAATCTACTAAATCTACTACTAAAGACTCATTACATAAATACATAATTGTAAGGGGAGAAAAAACCCACCAAAACAACAACAAACAAAAACCCAAGAGAGAGAGAGAGAGAGAGAGAGAGAGAGAGAGAGAGAGAGAGAGAGAGAGAGAGAGAGAGAGAGAGAGAGAGAGAGAGAGAGAGAGAGAGAGAGAGAGAGAGAGAGAGAGAGAGAGAGAGAGAGAGAGAGAGAGAGAGAGAGAGAGAGAGAGAGAGAAAGAAAGAAAGAAAGAGAGACAGAGAGAGACAGAGAGAGAAACACACACACGCGCGAGCGCGCGCACGCATGAACGCGCCCACACATACTCATACGCATACGCATACACACACAGGGGAATAGAGAGAGATAGAGAAAGAAGGAATCAGAGGCGGAATAATCTTGTAAAACTGTACATATATCAGAGTTCCTCGTATTTCCCCATGTCTGTCACTGTGGAGTCGAGGTACCCGGTCGATAGGCTGGCAGAACGATGTCAACTTGGAAATTAGAGCACGTGAGAGACGTGCCTTGTCATATTCTTTATTATCCTACAAACAGTTACCAGTAGAAGCCTTCTTTAAAAAAAAAATGACTCCAGACTATGCGCGTGTCAATGAAGATCCCTCGATGTTTAATCGAACTTTTGGTTTTCAGATTTATGTCTTTGCGCAATATCGTTTGTAATTGTGAGGCAGGCCTAAGTCTAATTTCTGTTTTGTAAAGACAGACAGTAAAGTATTTGTTCTTGATCTGTTTGTTTTTGACATATATCTGTACAGGCTTTTACAAGGGATAAGAGTATAATTATGTCAGTATGATAACAAAATTAACTCGGCTGCCTCAAGTCAAGTTTAAGATTAAAAAACCCACCTGAATTCATTTAGCAGACTGACATAGATGTCATAGATGTCAGTCACAAGATCAATTCAGACAAAAAATCGCACTCTCAACAAAAGGCAACTTAGCCAGGCCTTTCTTAATTCATCCCGAAGTTGCCTTTGCAAAAACTTGGTGAAGTCTTTTTTACCGAAAATTCATTGCAAAAGCTTCGTTCAGCGGGCTTCGTGAAGTAGTCTTGGCGAAGTCGGCTTTAGGACGGGATCTAATTGAGCACGAAGTCGGCTTTAGGACGGGATCTAATTGAGCACGAAGTCGGCTTTAGGATGGGATCTAATTGAGCACGAAGTCGGCTTTAGGACGGGATCTAATTGAGCACGAAGTCAACTCTGCGAAGTTTTTTTTTTTACCGAAAACTCAGTGCTAAAGCTTTGAACGACGCGCTTCTCCAAGTACACTTTGCGTAATCGACCTCGCTCAGTTCAGGACAGGCTTCACCCAGTTAATATAAGGGTTTCCAGTATTTGGTAGGTGACTTCGTGGAAGGATGCTTTTATCAGAGATACAAAACTGAACGAATCTATCGTCATTTTCAAGAGGATGTACTCGGGAATGCCTTACAGTTACAAGAGAAAATGTAAAGGATGAAAAGTTTGATGTGTTCAACTCTTTGTGAGGTATGATTTGGGATTGGTGATGACGCACGTTGGCCAACCCCAGCAAGCAATAAACAAAAATAAAACACATCGTCTGCGGCGGGAAACTGCATCCTATCATGCCCTTGTTCTGTGTTATCATGTGCATCCTATTATGCCCTTGTTCTGTGTTATCATGTGCATCCTATCATGCCCTTGTTCTGTGTTATCATGTGCATCCTATTATGCCCTTGTTCTGTGTTATCATGTGCATCCTATTATGCCCTTGTTCTGTGTTATCATGTGCATCCTATCATGCCCTTGTTCTGTGTTATCATGTGCATCCTATCATGCCCTTGTTCTGTGTTATCATGTGCATCCTATTATGCCCTTGTTCTGTGTTATCATGTGCATCCTATCATGCCCTTGTTCTGTGTTATCATGTGCATCCTATCATGCCCTTGTTCTGTGTTATCATGTGCATCCTATCATGCCCTTGTTTTGTGTTATCATGTGCATCCTATCATGCCCTTGTTCTGTGTTATCATGTGCATCCTATCATGCCCTTGTTCTGTGTTATCATGTGCATCCTATTATGCCCTTGTTCTGTGTTATCATGTGCATCCTATTATGCCCTTGTTCTGTGTTATCATGTGCATCCTATCATGCCCTTGTTCTGTGTTATCATGTGCATCCTATCATGTTCTGTGTTATCATGTGCATCCTATCACGCCCTTGTTCTGTGTTATCATGTGCATCCTATTATGCCCTTGTTCTGTGTTATCATGTGCATCCTATCATGCCCTTGTTTTGTGTTATCATGTGCTTCCTATCATGCCCTTGTTCTGTGTTATCATGTGCATCCTATTATGCCCTTGTTCTGTGTTATCATGTGCATCATATCATGCCCTTGTTCTGTGTTATCATGTGCATCCTATCATGCCCTTGTTCTGTGTTATCATGTGCATCCTATCATGCCCTTGTTTTGTGTTATCATGTGCATCCTATCATGCCCTTGTTCTGTGTTATCATGTGCATCCTATCATGCCCTTGTTCTGTGTTATCATGTGCATCCTATTATGCCCTTGTTCTGTGTTATCATGTGCATCCTATCACGCCCTTGTTCTGTGTTATCATGTGCATCCTATTATGCCCTTGTTCTGTGTTATCATGTGCATCATATCATGCCCTTGTTCTGTGTTATCATGTGCATCCTATCATGCCCTTGTTCTGTGTTATCATGTGCATCCTATCATGCCCTTGTTCTGTGTTATCATGTGCATCCTATCATGCCCTTGTTCTGTGTTATCATGTGCTTCCTATCATGCCCTTGTTCTGTGTTATCATGTGCATCCTATCATGCCCTTGTTCTGTGTTATCATGTGCTTCCTATCATGCCCTTGTTTTGTGTTATCATGTGCATCCTATCATGCCCTTGTTCTGTGTTATCATGTGCATCCTATCATGCCCTTGTTTTGTGTTATCATGTGCATCCTATCATGCCCTTGTTCTGTGTTATCATGTGCATCCTATTATGCCCTTGTTCTGTGTTATCATGTGCATCCTATCATGTTCTGTGTTATCATGTGCATCCTATCATGCCCTTGTTCTGTGTTATCATGTGCATCTATCATGCCCTTGTTCTGTGTTATCATGTGCATCCTATCATGCCCTTGTTCTGTGTTATCATGTGCATTCCTATCATGCCCTTGTTCTGTGTTATCATGTGCATCCTATCATGCCCTTGTTCTGTGTTATCATGTGCATCCTATCATGCCCTTGTTTTGTGTTATCATGTGCATCCTATCATGCCCTTGTTCTGTGTTATCATGTGCATTCCTATCATGCCCTTGTTTTGTGTTATCATGTGCATCCTATCATGCCCTTGTTCTGTGTTATCATGTGCATCCTATCATGCCCTTGTTTTGTGTTATCATGTGCATCCTATCATGCCCTTGTTCTGTGTTATCATGTGCATCCTATCATGCCCTTGTTTTGTGTTATCATGTGCATCCTATCATGCCCTTGTTCTGTGTTATCATGTGCATCCTATCATGCCCTTGTTCTGTGTTATCATGTGCATCCTATCATGCCCTTGTTCTGTGTTATCATGTGCATCCTATTATGCCCTTGTTCTGTGTTATCATGTGCATCCTATCATGCCCTTGTTCTGTGTTATCATGTGCATCATATCATGTTCTGTGTTATCATGTGCATCCTATCATGCCCTTGTTCTGTGTTATCATGTGCATCCTATCATGCCCTTGTTCTGTGTTATCATGTGCATCCTATCATGCCCTTGTTCTGTGTTATCATGTGCATCCTATCATGCCCTTGTTCTGTGTTATCATGTGCATCCTATTATGCCCTTGTTCTGTGTTATCATGTGCATCCTATTATGCCCTTGTTCTGTGTTATCATGTGCATCCTATCATGCCCTTGTTCTGTGTTATCATGTGCATCCTATCATGCCCTTGTTTTGTGTTATCATGTGCATCCTATTATGCCCTTGTTCTGTGTTATCATGTGCATCCTATTATGCCCTTGTTTTGTGTTATCATGTGCATCCTATTATGCCCTTGTTCTGTGTTATCATGTGCATCCTATCATGCCTTGTTTTGTGTTATCATGTGCATCCTATTATGCCCTTGTTCTGTGTTATCATGTGCATCCTATCATGCCCTTGTTTTGTGTTATCATGTGCATCCTATTATGCCCTTGTTCTGTGTTATCATGTGCATCCTATCATGCCCTTGTTCTGTGTTATCATGTGCATCCTATCATGCCCTTGTTCTGTGTTATCATGTGCATCCTATCATGCCCTTGTTTTGTGTTATCATGCCCTTGTTCTGTGTTATCATGTGCATCCTATTATGCCCTTGTTCTGTGTTATCATGTGCATCCTATCATGCCCTTGTTTTGTGTTATCATGCCCTTGTTCTGTGTTATCATGTGCATCCTATTATGCCCTTGTTCTGTGTTATCATGTGCATCCTATCATGCCCTTGTTCTGTGTTATCATGTGCATCCTATCATGCCCTTGTTCTGTGTTATCATGTGCATCCTATCATGCCCTTGTTCTGTGTTATCATGTGCATCCTATCACGCCCTTGTTTTGTGTTATCATGTGCATCCTATCATGCCCTTGTTCTGTGTTATCATGTGCATCCTATCACGCCCTTGTTCTGTGTTATCATGTGCATCATATCATGCCCTTGTTCTGTGTTATCATGTGCATCCTATTATGCCCTTGTTCTGTGTTATCATGTGCATCATATCACGCCCTTGTTCTGTGTTATCATGTGCATCCTATTATGCCCTTGTTCTGTGTTATCATGTGCATCATATCATGCCCTTGTTCTGTGTTATCATGTGCATCCTATTATGCCCTTGTTCTGTGTTATCATGTGCATCATATCACGCCCTTGTTCTGTGTTATCATGTGCATCCTATTATGCCCTTGTTCTGTGTTATCATGTGCATCATATCATGCCCTTGTTCTGTGTTATCATGTGCATCCTATCATGCCCTTGTTCTGTGTTATCATGTGCATCCTATCATGCCCTTGTTCTGTGTTATCATACATGTGTGCATCCTATCATGCCCTTGTTCTGTGTTATCATGTGCATCCTATCATGCCCTTGTTCTGTGTTATCATGTGCATCCTATTATGCCCTTGTTCTGTGTTATCATGTGCATCCTATTATGCCCTTGTTCTGTGTTATCATGTGCATCCTATCATGCCCTTGTTTTGTGTTATCATGTGCATCATATCATGCCCTTGTTCTGTGTTATCGTGTGCATCCTATCATGCCCTTGTTCTGTGTTATCATGTGCATCCTATCATGCCCTTGTTCTGTGTTATCATGTGCATCCTATTATGCCCTTGTTTTGTGTTATCATGTGCATCCTATCACGCCCTTGTTCTGTGTTATCATGTGCATCATATCATGCCCTTGTTCTGTGTTATCATGTGCATCCTATTATGCCCTTGTTCTGTGTTATCATGTGCATCCTATCATGCCCTTGTTCTGTGTTATCATGTGCATCCTATTATGCCCTTGTTCTGTGTTATCATGTGCATCCTATCATGCCCTTGTTCTGTGTTATCATGTGCATCCTATCATGCCCTTGTTCTGTGTTATCATGTGCATCCTATCATGCCCTTGTTCTGTGTTATCATGTGCATCCTATCATGTTCTGTGTTATCATGTGCATCCTATTATGCCCTTGTTCTGTGTTATCATGTGCATCCTATCATGCCCTTGTTCTGTGTTATCATGTGCATCCTATCATGCCCTTGTTCTGTGTTATCATGTGCATCCTATCATGTTCTGTGTTATCATGTGCATCCTATCATGCCCTTGTTCTGTGTTATCATGTGCATTCTATCATGCCCTTGTTTTGTGTTATCATGTGCATCCTATCATGCCCTTGTTCTGTGTTATCATGTGCATCCTATCATGCCCTTGTTCTGTGTTATCATGTGCATCCTATTATGCCCTTGTTCTGTGTTATCATGTGCATCCTATCATGCCCTTGTTCTGTGTTATCATGTGCATCCTATCATGTTCTGTGTTATCATGTGCATCCTATTATGCCCTTGTTTTGTGTTATCATGTGCATCCTATTATGCCCTTGTTCTGTGTTATCATGTGCATCCTATCATGCCCTTGTTCTGTGTTATCATGTGCATCCTATCATGCCCTTGTTCTGTGTTATCATGTGCATCCTATCATGTTCTGTGTTATCATGTGCATCCTATCATGCCCTTGTTCTGTGTTATCATGTGCATCCTATCATGCCCTTGTTTTGTGTTATCATGTGCATCATATCATGTTCTGTGTTATCATGTGCATCCTATCATGCCCTTGTTTTGTGTTATCATGTGCATCATATCATGTTCTGTGTTATCATGTGCATCCTATCATGTTCTGTGTTATCATGTGCATCCTATCATGTTCTGTGTTATCATGTGCATCCTATCATGCCCTTGTTCTGTGTTATCGTGTGCATCCTATCATGCCCTTGTTCTGTGTTATCATGTGCATCCTATCATGCCCTTGTTTTGTGTTATCATGTGCATCCTATCATGCCCTTGTTCTGTGTTATCATGTGCATCCTATCATGCCCTTGTTCTGTGTTATCATGTGCATCCTATCATGCCCTTGTTCTGTGTTATCATGTGCATCCTATCATGCCCTTGTTCTGTGTTATCATGTGCATCCTATCATGCCCTTGTTCTGTGTTATCGTGTGCATCCTATCATGCCCTTGTTCTGTGTTATCATGTGCATCCTATCATGCCCTTGTTCTGTGTTATCATGTGCATCCTATTATGCCCTTGTTCTGTGTTATCATGTGCATCCTATTATGCCCTTGTTCTGTGTTATCATGTGCATCCTATTATGCCCTTGTTCTGTGTTATCATGTGCATCATATCATGTTCTGTGTTATCATGTGCATCCTATCACGCCCTTGTTCTGTGTTATCATGTGCATCCTATTATGCCCTTGTTCTGTGTTATCATGTGCATCCTATCATGCCCTTGTTCTGTGTTATCATGTGCATCCTATCATGCCCTTGTTCTGTGTTATCATGTGCTTCCTATCATGCCCTTGTTTTGTGTTATCATGTGCATCCTATCATGCCCTTGTTC
This sequence comes from Littorina saxatilis, assembly GCF_037325665.1. Taxonomy (NCBI): domain Eukaryota; kingdom Metazoa; phylum Mollusca; class Gastropoda; order Littorinimorpha; family Littorinidae; genus Littorina; species Littorina saxatilis. Next base: position 1,565,230 of record NC_090256.1, on the reverse strand, counting down.
TGTGTTATCATGTGCATCCTATCATGCCCTTGTTTTGTGTTATCATGTGCATCCTATCATGCCCTTGTTCTGTGTTATCATGTGCATCCTATTATGCCCTTGTTCTGTGTTATCATGTGCATCATATTATGCCCTTGTTTTGTGTTATCATGTGCATCCTATCATGCCCTTGTTCTGTGTTATCATGTGCATCCTATCATGCCCTTGTTCTGTGTTATCATGTGCATCCTATTATGCCCTTGTTCTGTGTTATCATGTGCATCCTATCATGTTCTGTGTTATCATGTGCATCCTATCATGCCCTTGTTCTGTGTTATCATGTGCATTCTATCATGCCCTTGTTCTGTGTTATCATGTGCATCCTATCATGCCCTTGTTCTGTGTTATCATGTGCATTCCTATCATGCCCTTGTTCTGTGTTATCATGTGCATCCTATCATGCCCTTGTTCTGTGTTATCATGTGCTTCCTATCATGCCCTTGTTTTGTGTTATCATGTGCATCCTATTATGCCCTTGTTCTGTGTTATCATGTGCATCCTATCATGCCCTTGTTTTGTGTTATCATGTGCATCCTATCATGCCCTTGTTTTGTGTTATCATGTGCATCCTATCATGCCCTTGTTTTGTGTTATCATGTGCATCCTATCATGCCCTTGTTTTGTGTTATCATGTGCATCCTATCATGCCCTTGTTCTGTGTTATCATGTGCATCCTATCATGCCCTTGTTCTGTGTTATCATGTGCATCCTATCATGCCCTTGTTTTGTGTTATCATGTGCATCCTATCATGCCCTTGTTCTGTGTTATCATGTGCATCCTATCATGCCCTTGTTTTGTGTTATCATGTGCATCCTATCATGCCCTTGTTCTGTGTTATCATGTGCATCCTATTATGCCCTTGTTCTGTGTTATCATGTGCATCCTATTATGCCCTTGTTCTGTGTTATCATGTGCATCCTATCATGCCCTTGTTCTGTGTTATTATGTGCATCCTATCATGCCCTTGTTCTGTGTTATCATGTGCATCCTATCATGCCCTTGTTTTGTGTTATCATGTGCATCCTATCATGCCCTTGTTCTGTGTTATCATGTGCATCCTATCATGCCCTTGTTTTGTGTTATCATGTGCATCCTATCATGCCCTTGTTCTGTGTTATCATGTGCATCCTATTATGCCCTTGTTCTGTGTTATCATGTGCATCCTATCATGTTCTGTGTTATCATGTGCATCCTATTATGCCCTTGTTCTGTGTTATCATGTGCATCCTATCATGCCCTTGTTCTGTGTTATCATGTGCATCATATCATGCCCTTGTTCTGTGTTATCATGTGCATCCTATCATGCCCTTGTTCTGTGTTATCATGTGCATCCTATCATGTTCTGTGTTATCATGTGCATCCTATCATGCCCTTGTTCTGTGTTATCGTGTGCATCCTATCATGCCCTTGTTCTGTGTTATCATGTGCATCCTATTATGCCCTTGTTCTGTGTTATCATGTGCATCCTATCATGCCCTTGTTCTGTGTTATCATGTGCATCCTATTATGCCCTTGTTCTGTGTTATCATGTGCATCCTATCATGCCCTTGTTTTGTGTTATCATGTGCATCCTATCATGCCCTTGTTCTGTGTTATCATGTGCATCCTATCATGCCCTTGTTCTGTGTTATCATGTGCATCCTATCATGCCCTTGTTCTGTGTTATCATGTGCATCCTATTATGCCCTTGTTTTGTGTTATCATGTGCATCCTATTATGCCCTTGTTCTGTGTTATCATGTGCATCCTATCATGCCCTTGTTTTGTGTTATCGTGTGCATCCTATTATGCCCTTGTTCTGTGTTATCATGTGCATCCTATCATGCCCTTGTTTTGTGTTATCATGTGCATCCTATTATGCCCTTGTTCTGTGTTATCATGTGCATCCTATCATGCCCTTGTTCTGTGTTATCATGTGCATCCTATCATGCCCTTGTTCTGTGTTATCATGTGCATCCTATCATGCCCTTGTTTTGTGTTATCGTGTGCATCCTATTATGCCCTTGTTCTGTGTTATCATGTGCATCCTATCACTGCCCTTGTTCTGTGTTATCATGTGCATCCTATCATGCCCTTGTTCTGTGTTATCATGTGCATCCTATCATGCCCTTGTTCTGTGTTATCATGTGCATCCTATCATGCCCTTGTTCTGTGTTATCATGTGCATCCTATCATGCCCTTGTTTTGTGTTATCATGTGCATCCTATCATGCCCTTGTTCTGTGTTATCATGTGCATCCTATCATGCCCTTGTTCTGTGTTATCATGTGCATCCTATCATGCCCTTGTTCTGTGTTATCATGTGCATCCTATTATGCCCTTGTTCTGTGTTATCATGTGCATCCTATCATGCCCTTGTTCTGTGTTATCATGTGCATCCTATTATGCCCTTGTTCTGTGTTATCATGTGCATCCTATCATGCCCTTGTTTTGTGTTATCATGTGCATCCTATTATGCCCTTGTTCTGTGTTATCATGTGCATCCTATCATGCCCTTGTTCTGTGTTATCATGTGCATCCTATTATGCCCTTGTTCTGTGTTATCATGTGCATCCTATCATGCCCTTGTTCTGTGTTATCATTTGCATCCTATTATGCCCTTGTTCTGTGTTATCATGTGCATCCTATCATGCCCTTGTTCTGTGTTATCATGTGCATCCTATTATGCCCTTGTTCTGTGTTATCATGTGCATCCTATCATGCCCTTGTTCTGTGTTATCATGTGCATCCTATCATGCCCTTGTTCTGTGTTATCATGTGCATCCTATCACGCCCTTGTTCTGTGTTATCATGTGCATCCTATCATGCCCTTGTTCTGTGTTATCATGTGCATCCTATCATGCCCTTGTTCTGTGTTATCATGTGCATCCTATTATGCCCTTGTTCTGTGTTATCATACATGTGTGCATCCTATCATGCCCTTGTTTTGTGTTATCATGTGCATCCTATCATGCCCTTGTTCTGTGTTATCATGTGCATCCTATTATGCCCTTGTTCTGTGTTATCATGTGCATCCTATCATGCCCTTGTTCTGTGTTATCATGTGCATCCTATCATGCCCTTGTTCTGTGTTATCATGTGCATCCTATTATGCCCTTGTTCTGTGTTATCATGTGCATCATATCATGCCCTTGTTCTGTGTTATCATGTGCATCCTATTATGCCCTTGTTTTGTGTTATCATGTGCATCCTATTATGCCCTTGTTCTGTGTTATCATGTGCATCCTATCATGCCCTTGTTTTGTGTTATCATGTGCATCCTATCATGCCCTTGTTCTGTGTTATCGTGTGCATCCTATCATGCCCTTGTTCTGTGTTATCATGTGCATCCTATCATGCCCTTGTTTTGTGTTATCATGTGCATCCTATCATGCCCTTGTTCTGTGTTATCATGTGCATCATATCATGCCCTTGTTCTGTGTTATCATGTGCATCCTATTATGCCCTTGTTCTGTGTTATCATGTGCATCCTATTATGCCCTTGTTCTGTGTTATCATGTGCATCCTATCACGCCCTTGTTCTGTGTTATCATGTGCATCCTATCATGCCCTTGTTCTGTGTTATCATGTGCATCCTATTATGCCCTTGTTCTGTGTTATCATGTGCATCCTATCATGCCCTTGTTTTGTGTTATCATGTGCATCCTATCATGCCCTTGTTCTGTGTTATCATGTGCATCCTATTATGCCCTTGTTCTGTGTTATCATGTGCATCCTATCATGCCCTTGTTCTGTGTTATCATGTGCATCCTATCATGCCCTTGTTTTGTGTTATCATGTGCATCCTATCATGCCCTTGTTCTGTGTTATCATGTGCATCCTATCATGCCCTTGTTCTGTGTTATCATGTGCATCCTATTATGCCCTTGTTCTGTGTTATCATGTGCATCCTATCATGCCCTTGTTCTGTGTTATCATGTGCATCCTATCATGCCCTTGTTCTGTGTTATCATGTGCATCCTATCATGCCCTTGTTCTGTGTTATCATGTGCATCCTATCATGCCCTTGTTCTGTGTTATCATGTGCATCCTATCATGCCCTTGTTTTGTGTTATCGTGTTCATCCTATCATGCTCTTGTTCTGTGTTATCGTTGACCCTGAAAATAAAACAAATTAACAAACATGTTACGCATTATTATGGTCACTTAACTATCTTGCATATCCTGTTGGCATGTGACATAAGAAAAAGAAAATAGACGCCACCTAGCCTGTTGCGTAGTAACTCTAACGTCACATATACACAACGAAAAAAACCTAATTATCAGTGCATGCGATGCGAATTTTGAACAAGACTAGTTATGAAGAAGACCAAAACACAACATCAACGGAAAACTAGAAACAACTGAAGAACTAGGATGAAACAAGGGGAGGAGAAGAGAACAGCTAATCCGTACAACGCGAGCAGACGGCAGAGAAGTTTTCAGTTTGGGTGAATGGCATTTATACTTGTCTCGTCATGAAGCGAATTTTTCAACCTCAGTTATAAACGCGTGCCATGGGTTGTACATCAATACTTCAGAGGGGAAGTGATAAGAGTGGTAGAGTTACGAGATAAGAAAAGCCGAATGCGAAAGTTTGTGTTAAGGGCCGACCAGACTTGGACGCCGTTTTACGGTATATGCGCCGCAGGCCGTTTTATGCGTCGCGCGGAATTTTGCCGAGTGGCCACACATCGACGACTTTTTTCACAACGCGGTATCAGTGGAGCGGAAGCGTCAAGGTCACCTAAAGGCAGGAAGGTTCAGTTACATCGACTGCCACGCCGCGAGCGGCTGACGTCATCGCTCTGATTGGTCAAATTTCCGCCGTTCTATGTCTGTGTCAGAGAAATTAGAACACGTTCTATTCTTCTGCAAATAACGCTACGCGATCATTGCCCGCCGCGGCACGCCGCAGCGGGACCGTTTTGAGCATAAGTCAAATGTGGACAGGGTCAGCCTTGAGTGTCTGGACAGGCCTTTAGTCGGCAACTGAGCTCACACAGGCACACAAACACGGCTGTTCTGTTTTACTCCCCTGTTTGTACTACATCTTTCGACTTTGGGCATTTTGTGGTGTTTAGGGACAGAAAATAATTGGTTTAGTCCTGTTTCATCGGGAAGTTAGCAGATTTGTAAAGCTGAAAAACATTCCCGAGAAGAATTTCAAGTTGTCAGTGTATGCTGTTGTCGATTGAAACACTCGTGTGATACAGATGGGTAAACCGGAACCATGCGTCTTTGTTATTGCCAATTTGCTTTTGGATATTGGCAACAATGGCCGACTTCCGTAGCATTATGCTTTGATGATCGGAAGAGACCATCCAATCACAGTCCCCGAATTCCCCCACGTATCCATCAGAATAGCTATATTGCACAATATTATACACTATTAAGATTAAACCTTAAAACACATTAGAAATGTTTGCTGGATTCATTCGCAGATTGACATAGATGTCAGTTACAAATTCAAATAAGCAAACAATTTCAACTATGCACAGAATTCAGCCAGATTGTAGATTTGTTGTATGTTTCCAAGTAAAATGATGCTATTTATCCAGGTGGAAGCCTGAACGGACGTATTGTGATTTACCAGATAGTCTGTTTGGGAAGGGAGGTGCCTTGAATTTGAGGGTAACGTGGATTTCGTAGGACACGGTTTACTGAACAACAAACTGGTAAAGTTGGTCAATTGCCAGTGGGGCGTATCCAGATCGGTTACCGCTAGATGCCCGTATTTGCTGGTGTTCGAGTTTATGGGTCGAATTGTAGGAACGACTGAACTGGGTTAAAACGGGAACAGGAATACTTAAACACAGCATGTCACGGAACGACATCCGGGAATTTGAAATAATGAACAGGATTTGTTTTTTTCGGAGTACGGGGGAAATGTGATAGCATAAGGACGTTTATCACCAAACGATTTTTGTGTGTACGTAGGTCAATTTGGATCGTTCAGTGTGCAACCAAAACACGCTGCAGTTCCCCAAACCAGTTTTGCACACGTTTGTTTTGCTATGGAGCGTCATGTTTCGCACTCCTAGCATCTAACTCATTGTCCTCTATGATTCATCACCTTGGGGTGATCGCACGAGAACGACAAAGCAATGAAGAAATCAGCTTCGTAATGTACATTTGAGTTAATCATTGCTGAAAATCAAAAACATTTTAAACGGGTTTGTGCAATACCTGTTCTGAAACAAAATCGATGATTGCCATCGGAGAAATGCCACACAATCAAATTAAAAAGCAATGTTCTGAATGATTTGTGTGCATGTCTTTTCAAAGTGTGGCATTTGTAACAATATGGCCGTCAGTGATCGCGCAACACAGACAGGAATGCCAATACAAAAGCAAGCTGAATTGATAGTACTACAGCTTTATGCATTACAGCTTTATGCATTACAGGTTTATGCAATACCTGTGGTGAAACATAACCGACAATTGCCATTCAAAGACGTGTATTACATCGTTCCTTTTGTCTTTTGTCATTTTTTGTCCCATCTCACGTTCATGATCTCGCATTTTGCTGTATCAGTGTCGCAATTCCTGCGAGAAAGTACGCAAGGTTTCTACGCGCTTACTCGGATCGATTGACAAGCGGCCTCAACGCCCAACTTTAAACGATTAAGTAGCGGTATCGAGTGCTCTTCGGCTAATGAACTGTAAATGTATACAGACTTCGACCTTGCTGCAGATACTCTGAAGTGTGGATGTGAGTGAGCAACATGGCTTTTAAGTTAGTCCTCTTCAAGACGCATCCGTCGTGAACTTCAAACAGGTTTTTTAGCCAAAAGAATCCGGCCTGAACGTGATCTCTGTAGACTGTCACTTTTCCGCTTGATCACATTGAATGTGAAGTCAAATGGCATTGACCTTATACTGCAAGATACGGTTGTCTACGATTGGTAGAATACTTTGGATTGCAACACCGACATATATGTGCGAAAGTTTATTTCTGTCTGCAATTTTTGTACAAACGAAGATATACTTTGCGAGGGCGGTTGGGGTTTGCGAAACAGTTGACCTTTTTCTTCTTCGGAAGCCCTTTGCCTTGCATACAACACATTTATTCTCAACGATTTAGTTATATTTTTTCCCACGTTTATTACTGACATCACAATTGATACACGGTGACAGACGAACAGAAGAAAACATGTGTTAGGCAAGAGAACTCAGAACTTAGAAAGTGTATTAGACAAGACAAGAGAGAGAGAGAGAGAGAGAGAGAGAGAGAGAGAGAGAGAGAGAGAGAGAGAGAGAGAGAGAGAGAGAGAGAGAGAGAGAGAGAGAGAGAGAGAGAGAGAGAGAGAGAGAGAGAGAGAGAGAGAGAGAGAGAGAGAGAGAGAGAGAGAGAGAGAGAGAGAGAGAGAGAGAGAGAGAGAGAGAGAGAGAGAGAGAGAGTATATGGACGACATGCAATTCGCCCATTCTCTGCAACGTAGTGCATTGCGACCCCAGGTTTGACGAACAGTGAACTGGCTCAGAACATACTGATTAGGTTTTTCAGAAGATTTATTTCTGTATACAATTTTATACACATCCTCGATCGAAAGTAGTGATTTGATCAGGTTCTGAAATGCTTTTGTGTAAAATGTACTAACGTGTGTATCATTGAAAAGTACGCAACAACATTTTCTTTCTACAAAGCTGAATATTTAGATTAATATAACGTTTAAATGATCAATGTGTACGACATGTTGAAGAAGACAGACTTATAAAACCGTAACACAAACATTCATATCTGTCAACTAACAGATTGTGTTTTCAATTGCTATGGTTGCTAGAAGTTGGCGACACATAATGACAGTGTACAAGCGTTAAACAGCATTCGCGTTTGAAAAATAACCTAAGGCGACATCAGTTGCACCGCATTGCTGAGAATGGGTGAATTACTCATGACACTCTTCCTGGCTAAGGCCAATGATGTGATCGCCTGGGCAATGAAAAATAATGTGTGTTTGCCGTAGTAATCTGTATTTGTGCTCGTGGGGGAATTCCCATGAGGAGGGCTTGCCCACGCTACTTGGCTAGAAATCATATCGACACCAAGTTTGTCTCCAAATAATTGCACAGTCATTTCCACAGGGATGTTTTCCATCGATTCAGCAGAAGCTGCGTTATCCTGGAATAAGAAACACGTTAAAAGGGTTTGTCTGGACGTATAATCAGTTTACAGTTTCCTACACCATAAGCATAAGTGGTGAATGAATCAATTGTGGCTTACATTAACACAAGACGAGCAAAGAAACAAAGTCAATACAGATATGGAAAAAGCATGTAGACGAGTAGGATGTACAATAGAAATGTTTAAGGTTTAGCATTAGCTTTAAAAAAAAGTATGTGGTAATCTATTGTGTAGGTTTGCAAAAAAATTTGAACACGGGGTAAACAATGTAAAAGCTCTTAACGTATTGTTTACACATAGTTTGTCTACATGATTATAGTGTTCATTCCCTGAAACCCTAGTAGGGTTTAAAACACCCAGACGTATGCAGTGTCAGGACTTTGTGATATGCTTTTAACTTAATTGTGTGTACGTTTTCCCCGTAACAACAGTAAACCAAACATGATCATTATTGTGTGTACGTTTTCCCCGTAACAACAGTAAACCAAACATGATCATTATTGTGTGTACGTTTTCCCCGTAACAACAGTAAACCAAACATGATCATTATTGTGTGTACGTTTTCCCCGTAACAACAGTAAACCAAACATGATCATTATTGTGTGTACGTTTTCCCCGTAACAACAGTAAACCAAACATGATCATTATTGTGTGTACGTTTTCCCCGTAACAACAGTAAACCAAACATGATCATTATTGTGTGTACGTTTTCCCCGTAACAACAGTAAACCAAACATGATCATTATTGTGTGTACGTTTTCCCCGTAACAACAGTAAACCAAACATGATCATTATTGTGTGTACGTTTTCCCCGTAACAACAGTAAACCAAACATGATCATTATTGTGCCAAAGTTTCCACCACGGACAATTGTACGAGTTGTGAAGTGCGCCAACGTTGTGCGTCTTTATGTCTTTGTGTCAACGTTGTGCGTCTTTATGTCTTTGTGTCAACGTTGTGCGTCTTTATGTCTTTGTGTCAACGTTGTGCGTCTTTATGTCTTTGTGTCAACGTTGTGCGTCTTTATGTCTTTGTGTTACCTGTCTGGTCTCTTTTCTTTCTTGTTTTTCTGGTGTGACTGTTTTGTCTGAAACTAACTTCTCCCTGCAATTTACTGTACGTTTTTGTCTTGTTTTATCTGCTCCACCGATTGTTGGTCACGTTTTTACATGCATAAATCCTTCTCTCGTTGTAACCGTATGGTCATGCCCACGTTTTTGCTGATTGCCTTGCGTTCTTGTGAAGGGCCAATTAATAAGTATTTATTTGTATTTCTATTATCATTGTTTCAGTCCATCAAGTCTAAAAGGATCCTGGTCACAACAGCCTGATTCAACTCTCAACAAAATCTCCCCAGTCAGTCAGAAAAGATACATACATCACGCACGTCCGTGCAGAAGCCGCCTTGTTGCTATCTTTACTCCCACTGCGATTGCAGCAACCAGTCTCTCTGGTCATTATTTCTGGATAAAGCGGATTTAGGGGGGACCCCCAGCGGATTAACGCCGCGCCGCACGCGAGATGAAGACTTGTTTGCGGAGGTGAGAAGTCGAGGATGTATCGTCACAAACAAGCCTAGCTGTGTCCTGCTGAATCGTGTGGTGTGACGGGACCGGGGGTGACTGGTTGTCGGACGAAACTGCGCCGCTTGTGTGGTGTGATCGCTTGAAGTGTCCGGAAACCATTGCGCTGCACTCTGTTGTCTCTGTCTAGTTGTCAGTAAAAGTGATTAATGAATGAACGGTTTGAATACCAAGAAACCCGCCTTCACACATGCTTCAGGAAGTCTATTTTTTTAAGTCCGGTAATTACATTGTGTTTCGATTGCGTATTCAAGTGACAAGTGCTTCAGAGATCTTCGCTGTGACGAGAAGTGCTGATAATCTGGATTGGTTTGAATACAGCAAGCAGCTGTGCAACTTTGTTCTGAGAGGTTTGTATTCCAAGGGAAATGATATGAGCAACAAGGGAAACAATTGAAAGAACAGAGTACAGAAAATGTGAGGCTTCCAGCAAGAAGTTGAGAAAGCAACGTGTCAACACAGAGAACACGGGCAGACGACATGTGACCGGTGTTTGAAATTAAGCAAAAATTAAGAAAGAGGTGTTTGAACTTTGAAAGTTTGGAAACGACATTGCGACAACAACAAAAACGGCTAAGAAAAAGGGTGCCGGAACATCAACAACAAACCCTTTTTGAATAAAGACAGTGTCCAAACAGAGATTATCTTCTTACTGCAGCAATGGGAAACTGCGAAAGTTCTCGCAAAGCCATCCAGCTTCGCGCAGCAGAACATGCAGACGTACCGCCCGTGCTGGCCAAGATTCGCGCAGCACAGCAGCAGCACTTTGACAAGAACATCGAGGGGGCCGACGACGACTCGTCCGACGACGACACATCCAGCTCCGACAACGACTCGGACCGACACCGGACCTTCTCCGGTGATTCCCAACATGCGGAGAACATCATCCAGAAGGCCAAGGACAGTGTCGACGGCATAATCCACTTCGAGAGGAGGGGCAGGTTCTTCTCTGTGCTGGATAAGACAGACCGGAAAGCGCGGAGCATCGACCCTATGGAGTACGAATACCCTTTCCACAACATCGTCCTAGAGGGAGGTGGGAACAAGGGCATCGCCTACTGCGGGGCTGTTAGGGTGAGTGGTGTCTTGATGTCTGTCTGGCTAGATCTCGATCTCTCTGTCTTTGTCTCTCTATGTCTGTCTGTCTGTCTGCCTGTCTATCTGTCTCTCTGTCTGTCTGTCTGTCTCTCTGTATGTCTGTCGACTTTGTCTCTGTCTGCGTGTCTGTCTGCCTACATAACTGACTGTCTGTCTGTCTCTCTCTGTCTCTCTGTCTGTCTGTCTCTGTCTCTCTGTCTGTCTGTCTCTCTCTCTCTGTCTCTCTCTCTCTTCCTCTGTATATCTGTCTGACTTTCTCTTTCTTTCTTTCTCTCGCTTTCTCGTTCTCTCTTTCTTTCACACACACACACACTCTCTCTCTCTCTCTCTCTCTCTCTCTCTCTCTCTCTCTCTCTCTCTCTCTCTCTCTCTCTCTCTCTCTCTCTCTCTCTCTCTCTCTCTCTCTCTCTGTCTGACTAGCTTGGGCTCTCTCCCCCCCTCTTATCCCCTTTCTCTCTCTCCCCCCTCTTATCCCCCTTTCTCTCTCTCCCCCCTCTTATTCCCCTTTCTCTCTCTCCCCCCTCTTATTCCCCTTTCTCTCTCTCTTGTAGATTTTGTTTGAATGTTAAACAATTCGAAGAATTGACCTGCCAGTCCTGTCTTTAATGACATGAGCTAAAACAATAAGTCAACGAATGTCTTACTTAATTCTGTCTTTGACACCGTGTTGAAAAGTCTTAGAAATATTCTAGCACCTATGTCTGTGATGGTATGTTTTAAAGAATCCACAATAGACTAGTTAGCTTGTCTGTGGTTGGGCGTCAACATTCAAGAATTGATTGCTCCTTGGTATCTTTGACAGGATGTACACACACAAAATCCAGGAAACGATCAGTCAATTCCATAATGTCTCTGATAAGATTACAAATGTGAGAATCAGTGTCTGTGGCTGAGTCTCGATAAAAATGTGCCAGGAGTCTCCGTGAAAGTGTGTCAAGGGACAAACAGACGTTAGAAGTATGTTGTAAGGGATGGCCTGTCATTCAGGATGTGTATCCCTCTGTAATGCTGTCCATGTTGCAGGGTCATGAAGTATGTTGTAAGGGATGGCCTGTCATTCAGGATGTGTATCCCTCTGTAATGCTGTCCAT
>NC_090256.1:1505813-1545813 GCF_037325665.1 Littorina saxatilis | reverse complement strand
TTGTGAGCTGCTTGGAGTGCAATGTCAGGATTGTGAGCTGCTTGGAGTGCAATGTCAGGATTGTGAGCTGCTTGGAGTGCAATGTCAGGATTGTGAGCTGCTTGGAGTGCAATGTCAGGATTGTGAGCTGCTTGGAGTGCAATGTCAGGATTGTGAGCTGCTTGGAGTGCAATGTCAGGATTGTGAGCTGCTTGGAGTGCAATGTCAGGATTGTGAGCTGCTTGGAGTGCAATGTCAGGATTGTGAGCTGCTTGGAGTGCAATGTCAGGATTGTGAGCTGCTTGGAGTGCAATGTCAGGATTGTGAGCTGCTTGGAGTGCAATGTCAGGATTGTGAGCTGCTTGGAGTGCAATGTCAGGATTGTGAGCTGCTTGGAGTGCAATGTCAGGATTGTGAGCTGCTTGGAGTGCAATGTCAGGATTGTGAGCTGCTTGGAGTGCAATGTCAGGATTGTGAGCTGCTTGGAGTGCAATGTCAGGATTGTGAGCTGCTTGGAGTGCAATGTCAGGATTGTGAGCTGCTTGGAGTGCAATGTCAGGATTGTGAGCTGCTTGGAGTGCAATTTCAGGATTGTGAGCTGCTTGGAGTGCAATGTCAGGATTGTGAGCTGCTTGGAGTGCAATGTCAGGATTGTGAGCTGCTTGGAGTGCAATGTCAGGATTGTGAGCTGCTTGGAGTGCAATGTCAGGCTTGTGAGCTGCTTGGAGTGCAATGTGAGGATTGTGAGCTGCTTGGAGTGCAATGTGAGGATTGTGAGCTGCTTGGAGTGCAATGTCAGGATTGTGAGCTGCTTGGAGTGCAATGTCAGGATTGTGAGCTGCTTGGAGTGCAATGTCAGGCTTGTGAGCTGCTTGGAGTGCAATGTCAGGATTGTGAGCTGCTTGGAGTGCAATGTCAGGATTGTGAGCTGTTTGGAGTGCAATGTCAGGATTGTGAGCTGTTTGAAGTGCAATGTCAGGATTCTGAGCTGCTTGGAGTGCAATGTCAGGATTGTGAGCTGCTTGGAGTGCAATGTCAGGATTGTGAGCTGCTTGGAGTGCAATGTCAGGATTGTGAGCTGCTTGGAGTGCAATGTCAGGATTGTGAGCTGCTTGGAGTGCAATGTCAGGATTGTTGGTTTAATCGATTTCATGACTTGACATGGGTGTCACTTACACAAATTAATTCAGAATAAAGCCCATTCTACACAGAAAGCAGTCAGGGTGTATATATGTTTGGTATGTGTGTGTTAAAGGCCAACATCGGCGCGCGGCAGATGTAGCTCTTGTTTCTCCTACTGGCATCGCTCAACTTAGCTCTGTGGCCTTCTACTATAAGAAGGCTTGCTCTCCTGCTGGCATCGCTCAACTTAGCTCTGTGGCCTTCTACTATAAGAAGGCTTGCTCTCCTGCTGGCATCGCTCAACTTAGCTCTGTGGCCTTCTACTATAAGAAGGCTTGCTCTCCTGCTGGCATCGCTCAACTTAGCTCTGTGGCCTTCTACTATAAGAAGGCTTGCTCTCCTGCTGGCATCGCTCAACTTAGCTCTGTGGCCTTCTACTATAAGAAGGCTTGCTCTCCTGCTGGCATCGCTCAACTTAGCTCTGTGGCCTTCTACTATAAGAAGGCTTGCTCTCCTGCTGGCATCGCTCAACTTAGCTCTGTGGCCTTCTACTATAAGAAGGCTTGCTCTCCTGGAGACGCGTGTTCGATAGCAAACCTATGCCAGTCCCGAATAGGGTTCACCAGGCTGTGGGGCAGGAACCATCATCTCGTCGTGAGACGAATGTTCGGCTTTAAAGGGTGTTCTTATCCTAAGCAAAAACCTGCACGAATATTAAACAATTTACTAGATGTTCCACACGAAGAAGAGGGTATCTTTAAACCAAGTCCCCACTTGGCTCCCCTCAAGAAACGAAACTGCTATCAGTATCTAACGGATCCCAAATAATTCATCGGCAAGCATAAAGGCAAAGCTTAGGTATCTTGTGCACATGTTACAAACCCGACATCAGATTGTGGGACTGTGGATTTTTGGTGTATAGGTTGCATTGTCATTATACCCTATTTTGATAGACAGAAATGTACTCGCGTAGTACTCAATCAATCAATCAATCAATGAGTCTTATATCGCGCATATTCCGTGGGTACAGTTCTAGGCGCTCTGCAGTGATGCCGTGTGAGATGAAATTGTATACGGCCAGTAGTACTCGCGCAGTGTGTCGTTTGATAAAGGCCTGAATGCTGGTCCCTACTGACGTTACCGCCCTCGATAGGGCCAGACACGCGCGGTATGTATCATAAACAATTGACCCTGTGCCGCAACACCTGTTCGACTTGCAACATTTGACAAGGACTTAGGTAAGGTTTCGTCAGCAATTATTTTGCCGAGGACGGTGCAACGTTGGCACATCTGAATGGCAATGACTTTTGATCAGGTGCGCATAAAGTAACATCAGAAGTGTTGTAATTTGCATGCTGTGCGGGCTATGCGGACGCAGCTTTGACTGGTTTGAATAGAATGAATAGGATTCCTTTGTGTTAGAAAGTGGCATGTCTGATATGTGTCTGCCCACAGACTCACATACAAGAGTTTGTCCACCATTTTATATCTGTGGTGTTGACCCAGGTGTGCGTTTCCACTTGGTGGGTCGGGTGTGAGCTGTTATGCTTACGAATGCTCTGCAGAATTAGGCAAGATAGCTCCCCCCCCCTCCCCTGTTCCCACTCACCCCGTGTCTAGTGTCGGTGCCTGTGGTTGGCTAGTGTATCAAAGACAATTTCAACTTAGACAGAGAGACAGAGATGGAGAGGGAGGGGGAGAGAGACAGAGAGAAGAGAGAGAATGAGAGAGAGAAAGAGAAAGTGAGAGTTCCACGGGGGGAACATTTCTATCCAGTCGACAAACTCATATAATTATACAAAAATAGGCACTTGACACCCCGGAGGTACACGTATATATACGTTGCTTTCTTGCTCTAGCTGCAGGGAGTTTTTCTAGGCCATTCTGGCGGTACAGGGTATGCAGGGTATACAGAACACAACTTATCAGGCGTATCGGCCTCTAACCATGAATACCCCACCCCCACCCCTAAACCAATCTGTCCGGCTGTACTTTTCAATTGTCTTCAGGGGCTAAGCGTTCAAATGAAATGTTGAAATGTTGGGGGGGGGGGGGGGGGAGTGGTGGAGAAAAACGTCAAACAGTACCATATACACATATATATAAGGCTGAAATGAACTTCGCAGTAGAATATCTTTGAATGAACCAACTCTGACAACACTCCAATGTTAGCTCCACCTCTATCATTAAGTAGTAGTAAAATTGATATTAAAAGTCCAACGATTTTTTGCCATTAAGGACTTGAGTGTTTGTCCGCTTTAAAAAATAAAATAAAATAAAATAAAGAGGAGGGCAGGGGGTGAGGTTGAGATGATGATGCTCTGTGGAATTCGTTAAAATGAAAAATAGTTAAGATGTATCATTAAAAAGGTAAGGGCGGAGGGAGTTGATAGTGCATATTACCTACACTCAGTGCGGTTTACTTTATTACTATCGAAAGACTGTTTGTTTGTTTGTTTCAGTTGGTTGGCTGGTTGGTGGGGGATTGCTTGGTTTGTCTGTTTGGTTGTTGTTGCTGTTTTTATATTTAGTCAAGTTTTGACTAAATATTTTAACATCGAGGGGGAATCGAAACGAGGGTCGTGGTGTATGTGCGTGTGTGCGTGCGTGTGTGCGTGTGTGTGTGTGTGTGTGTGTGTGTGTGTGTGTGTAGAGCGATTCAGACTAAACTACTGGACCGATCTTTATGAAATTTGACATGAGAGTTCCTGGGTATGAAATCCCCGAACGTTTTTTTCATTTTTTTGATAAATGTCTTTGATGACGTCATATCCGGCTTTTCGTGAAAGTTGAGGCGGCACTGTCACGCCCTCATTTTTCAACCAAATTGGTTCAAATTTTGGTCAAGTAATCTTCGACGAAGCCCGGACTTCGGTATTGCATTTCAGCGTGGTGGCTTAAAAATTAATTAATGACTTTGGTCATTAAAAATCGGAAAATTGTAAAAAAAAATAAAAATTTATAAAACGATCCAAATTTACGTTTATCTTATTCTCCATCATTTGCTGATTCCAAAAACATATAAATATGTTATATTCGGATTAAAAACAAGCTCTGAAAATTAAATATATAAAAATTATTATCAAAATTAAATTGTCCAAATCAATTTAAAAACACTTTCATCTTATTCCTTGTCGGTTCCTGATTCCAAAAACATATAGATATGATATGTTTGGATTAAAAACACGCTCAGAAAGTTAAAACAAAGAGAGGTACAGAAAAGCGTGCTATCCTTCTTAGCGCAACTACTACCCCGCTCTTCTTGTCAATTTCACTGCCTTTGCCATGAGCGGTGGCCTGACGATGCTACGAGTAAAATGGCATTGCGTTCAGTTTCATTCTGTGAGTTCGACAGCTACTTGACTAAATATTGTATTTTCGCCTTACGCGACTTGTTGTTATTGTTGTTAGCTAACTAGCGAAAAAAAGGTGAACGAATAAGGGAACCTTCTCCCTTTCTTTGGATAAAAGGTTATAATATAGAAGATACCCACATAATAACCTCTTGCCATCATTCTATAATGCTAACCTGGACACGATCGAACATTCTGAAGGTTCTCTTCACTTGTGGTTGAAAGTGGATATTTATTAGACTGAGAAAGCATATATATGGCAAACCTGGCGCAGTCTTTATGCAGCTTCTGCTGACTATAACACTGATTCGCACAGGTCAAAGCGACCTTAGATTTATGTTTTCCGAGGGTTTTCTTTTGTTTGTGGTGTCCTGAGTGGGCCTTGAATCACCGTGAAGGCAACCAGTCCCAAGAGAGCGGCTGTTTGAACTGGGTTTTTTCTTGACCTTCGTCACGTAAAGCAAACATAATTTCGTGTAATTGCTATCCTTGAAGTTGGAAATGAAATCACTTGCTTTGACTGCACTGCACACGTAACATTTCTTTGAGCTGTCTGTCACATAAAAGGGCGGTGCCTACATCTTGCACTGGACTCACTTGATTCATTCATCACGAATCGATACTGGAATTGCCGACTGTTGAAAATTAATTTCCATTACACACCTCTGATATAATTATATATATTCAAATCATTAGCCGTGCGCGGAGACTGGGGGTCTAATAACGGATACAGGTTCTTTTGAACCCATTCAAGTTGACGTGACAACATTTTATTGTTCAACAATATTTCTGTTTCTCAACAACAGCAAGCGCATCAACATTTTGAAATGACCCAATGTCGTTTTCTTTGCGTGCAAAGTCTTGGTAGATTTCGTTTGCCCCAGATTACAGGGCATTGCAGTCGTATATATATGTTTTGCACATGCATGTACAGACACATCAAACGTCTGTAGTGTGTTTTATCTGCATTCATGGTTGCTCTTAATTTGATTCATGGACTTGTTTGAACAACTCATGCAGCAAATTGTCAATTGTCAGACTACGGTTGACAATGTTATAAAGGTTGTTTCTGGTTTTTTTCCTCCGTTGGCAAATATTGTCTGTTCGAAGTGTAAACTAATCCGTGACAGCTGATACGTTCAACTGGTTGTGGATGTATGTGTAGAGTCATGTCTGTCGAAACCGACCCGCTTCTCGTTGCACAGGTCTAAAAAGTCTGATTTTCTTGTCAACTCTCTGTCTGTCTGTCTGTCTGTCTGTCTGTCTGTCTGTCTGTCTGTCTGTCTGTCTGTCTGTCTGTCACACATACATACACAAAGATATACGTAGTCTGCTTCTCTTGTCAACTCTCTGTCTGTCTGTCTGTCTGTCTGTCTGTCTGTCTGTCTGTCTGTCTGTCACACATACATACACAAAGACATATACGTACGCACGCACGCACACACACACACAAACACACACACACACACACACACACACACACACACACACACACACACACACACACACACACACACACACACAAGAACGACCATCTTTCTAGAAAGTGGTTGTTTGAACTTTTTTGTCTCCGAAAGTCGTATTTCAAAATAAAGTATAGCCTTAGAACCTTTTTTTTTTTACAAGAACGCATCAGGAGGTGCTTCCAAGGTCGATATACAAATGTAGCATTTGGGTGATGTTTTGTTTTGCTATTCTTTTATTTCCCCTGATTCGTCTTCTCCCAAGGGATGATTCAGTAATAATTTAGTTTGGTTGTTCGCTAGGGTGTTTTTGTGGTGTTTTTTCTGTTCGTCCGTTTGTTTGATTTTTGTTTGCTTGTTTGTTGTTGGTCCCGCTTGCTTATCTATTTGTTCCTTTTCCTCTTCAAACCTTTAACAATTATTTTTGTTAGTTAATATACAGACAATAAGTCTGCATGACGTCATATTCCATGTATCATGCCGAGTGTTTGTTATACAGCAAAACCTTGCACATCCTTGACTCATTAAGGCCTTCCTTAATTGAGCCGGAAGTTGACTTCTCGAAGACTTGACGAAGTCTTGTGGCCAACAATTCAGTGCCAAAGCTTCGTGCAGCCTGCGTCGTGAAGTAGATTTCGTGAAGTTGACTTTTCCTTATTAATACAAAGCTTTACAGACAATAGGTCTAACGTCATATTCCTTGTATCATGGCCATAGGTGATATACATACAGCAAAACCTTGCGCATCCTTGTCTTAAGCTCGTCCTTAACTGGACGAAGTCGACCACGCGAAGCTGGCCGCACAAAGCTTTAGCACTGAGTTTTGGCGAAGCTGGCCGCACAAAGCTTTAGCACTGAGTTTTGGCGAAGCTGGCCGCACAAAGCTTTAGCACTGAGTTTTCGGTAAAAAGACTTCGCGAAGTCGACTTCGGGCACAATGAAAGACCGCCTTTACAGACGTCTGACGTCATTCCATTTACATGGCCAGCGAACCCTTGCACAGTTTTGCCTCACAGACAGTAAAACGTCTGCTACCTCTGATCGTGTTTGTCGTGTACCTACAGGTGCTGGAGGAGACGGGGCTGTGGGGCAACGTGCGGGGACTTGCTGGGGCCAGTGCGGGCGCCATGACCGCCGCCCTGCTGGCTGTGGGCTACAACTCGTACGAGCTGGAGGAGTTCCTCAGCCAGGACCTCTCGCAGATCTTCCTGGGTTGGTATTTATAATGTACTCCTGAATGAGGATTAATCTGACTTAGATCCCTCTAGGTTGGTATTACCACAGTCCTGAGCTTGTCGATCGATCTACTCCTTTATCCTTCCTGTACTATTACTACTAGTGTAGTTAAGGGATAGGAGGAAGGAGTAGATCGGCCAGCGCTTTGATACAAGCTCCTGTGGTATATCTATCTAGGTTGGTATTGCTAATGCATGGGGTTGAATTTGGCCGCTTCAACCTGTAACTTCGATCTCTCTGGGTTGGTATTGCTAATGTACTCCTGAATGTGGTTGAATATGGCCGCTTCAAACCGTAACTAATATCTCTCTAGGTTGGTATTGCTAATGTACTCCTGAATGGGGTTGAATTTGACCGCTTCAGTCCGTAACGTACATCTTCCTAGGTTGGTAGTGTTAATGTACTCATGTACTAGCTTCAAACCGTAACTAATACCTCTCTAGATTGGTATTCAACTGCTAATGTACTCCTAAATTAGGTTACATTTGACATCTTCAAAACGTAACTTAGATCTCTCTAGGTTGGTATTGCTAATGTATTCCTGAATGGGGTTGAATTTGACCACTTCAGTCCATAACGTACATCTTCGATCCTAGGTTGGTAGTGTTAATACTGGCGCCGAATTTGACCGATTCAAATCGTAGCTTAAATCTCTCTAAAGTGGTAGATTGCTAATGTAATCCTGAATGGGGTTGAATTTGACTGCTTTAAAACGTAAATTAGATCTTCCTTGGTTGATAATGCCAAAGAGGTTGAATTAAACCACTTCAAACCGTAGCTTTGATCTTCCTAGAGTGGTATTGCCAATTGGGTTGAATGTGACGGCTTGAACTCGTAATTTAGATCTTCGTATGTTGATAGTGCCAATAGGGTTGAATTTGACTGCTTCAAGCCGTTACCATGATCTTAAATCGTAACTATAGCCCTTTACCCAACATAACTTCGGACGCCGACTTCAAGCATGTGTGCAACAACACGATAATGCGGTCTCTAAACCAAAATGATTGCTGGGTTCTTTCAAGTTTGACGCGTTGAATGGCACTGCCTTATCTCATCCCTGTTGGTGGATACCTTGTTTGCAAAACGAATTTCTAAGCAAAACATTTTATAACGCTGTTTGACACAACTTTTTTTGTATCGACTCTCGTGAATTTCAGACTTTGTGCAGTAACTATTCGCGTGAAGCATAAGGCGAAGTCCCCTTCGCGAAGCTTACTACACGAAGCGCTGGGACTGAAATTACCGATAAAAAGACTTCGCTGATGTAGAGATTGAACAAGTATAACTGACGCTGATGTAGAGACTGAACAAGTATAACTGACGCTGATGTAGAGACTGAACAAGTATAACTGACGCTGATGTAGAGACTGAACAAGTATAACTGACACTGATGTACGGATTGAACAAGTATAACTGACGCTGATGTACGGATTGAACAAGTATAACTGACGCTGATGTAGAGATTGAACAAGTATAACTGACGCTGATGTACAGATTGAACAAGTATAACTGACGCTGATGTACAGATTGAACAAGTATAACTGACGCTGATGTAGAGATTGAACAAGTATAACTGACGCTGATGTAGAGATTGAACAAGTATAACTGACGCTGATGTAGAGATTGAACAAGTATAACTGACGCTAATGTAACTATGTTTTCAGATCACAAATGTGGTTACTGCAGTCTGCTGCCCAACCTGCTGACTGGTTTTGGGTGGAACCCCGGGAAAAGAATCTACAAATGGTTCGGCGACAAACTGAACCAAAAGTGTGGAAATGCAGACATCACCTTTAAGGAGGTCGGTTGTGTTGGTGTGCTAATTTGCAATGCTAAATGCTTTGTGTGTGTAGGAGGGGGCAGGGATGTGTGTGTGTGTGTGTGTGTGTGTGTGTGTGTGTGTTTGGCGTGTGTATGTCAGTGTGTGTGTGTGTGTGTGTATGTGTGTGTGTGTGTGTGTGTGTGTGTGTTTGTTGATTGATCACGTGATCTGCCGCGGAATGTATGAACCATTAACCATTCATGGAATGACCTGGAATTCTTAAAATAAATCCCAGTACTTTTTTGAAAAGCATAATAATAAAACAAAACACACACACACAAACACTACATTTGAACTAATTCCGTCTCAAATATTCCAAACATTTAATCCAACTGAAAAAGGCAAATAATAAAACTTATCATAGGACCGTACGGTAATAACATGAGAGTGCGTTTCACAACCAAAGGTAGTCTCATGGCGCTTTACAAAATGCCGTAGACATTGGAATTCTAACATTTTACACATTAAAACATGTCAGGCAATTATGCAGCATTGACCGTAAAGTCACAATACTCAGCCCCCACAAAAAACAACATAAAGCTTTAAAATGACCTAAATAGTCTGTTTTGTTGTGTCTGTGTTCCACGTGCAGGTATTAGAGAAATGCGGCAAAGAGCTGTGTGTGGTGGTGACCAACCTCAACCAGATGTCCACCGAGTACTGCCACCCCAAGACAACCCCAGACATGGCCGTTAGAATGGCAGTGCGCATGTCCATGGCAATTCCTGGTATGTATACCTGGAGCTGTCGGGCAAGCTTGGATGGTGTTCAGTGAAGTAGTTAGAATATAGAATATCTGTGTTGTTTGTATGTGTGTGTTTGTGTATGTTTGTGTGTGTGTGTGTGTGTGTGTGTGTGTGAATTTTAATTTTTTTTAATTTTTATTTTTTATATTTTTTATATAACGTATAACCTTACTGGGGCGTCGGCAGTTCTTCGAAGGAAGAAAACGGCAGCTAACATGTTTGAACTTTTGAACGTGTCGGTGTATTTGTTGTTTTCTTACTTCGTGTATCTGAGGTCGTTCTCCTTACTATTGTGTACTTTCCATGTAAGATAATATTGTTTTGAAGACAAAAAGAAAAGAGACATAAACAGCATCAACAACAATTGAAAAACAGACATTTGAGTCTCTTGCACAGTTTAGTAACATCTTCAACGAAAAACAGACAAACATAAATTCGATACCATTGTTCCTGCCTCCGCACACAGTCAGTACCGAGACAGTGGCGAACGCTGAGGATGGAGCAGAGAGTCAACCGTAGCATTTACTGTTGCTATTGTTTACACACAACAGTGGATGATATTTTGCCTTCACAGTCTCACTTTTACTAGGCTTTTCCTTTGTTCATTTGACATTTTCCTGGATATAAAGGTCATTAAGTTGCACGAGGAAGTAAACTGCGTGCCAACCTTCTGAAGTTTCAAGATAAAGAAACAGTCTGCATTATGATTATCGCAACCCAATTAGGGTCCTCGTGCTAAATGTCGTGGGAGCAATAGGAGAAGCGTTTTATTGACTTCAGTTGAAGAAATGTCTTGTTTATTACGCTTATGTTTACTTATGAACAATAACCATAACAGTAACAGCAACGACAACCACAACAACAACAAGTACAAACACTTTTTTTAAACATAAAAAAAACATTAACAAAAACGGTCATTTTGGTATCAACATTATTGGAATTGAATTCCTTCTTTTGACCCCCCCCCCTCCCAACACTCTTCTTCAACTACAATAATTATTGTTGCCGTCAAAACCTTGCAAGGCCTCAACCGTTCTCACGAGATCAGTTACATTTCTCTCTCTCTCTCTGTCTCTGTCTCTGTCTCTCTCTCTCTCTTTCTCTCTCGCTCTCTCTTTCTTTCTCTCTCTCTCTCTCTCTGTATGTATGTCTTTGTCTGTGACTCCCTCTGAGTCTCTCCGCTTCTGTCTTTCTATGTCTGTCTCTGTCTATGTGTGTGTGTGTGTGTCTCTCTCTCTCTCTCTCTCTCTCTCATCTGACTCTTGGCACACAGGTCAAAGCAGAGGTTAACTTGAGTGCACGTGTACCTAGGAGGGCGGTGATTTCTTGAATTAGCTGAGGGCGGAAGGAAATCGCTCACCTTCCACGTCCAAAACGTAGTGATATTGACACGCCAGATTAGTGCGGTAGCGTATTGTGCTAAGCAGGAAAGCGCGCTTTTCTGCCGGTATTCTTGTTAACTTCGCAATTTCCGGAAAACATCCACTTTCACTTTGAGACTGTTCTGTTTACATTCGACACTATCAAAACCACTTTGCAATACTGAAATAATTTTTTCTGTGTTCGAAAGCTACAGCCAATCGTTATTATATCCCCTTAGGTACAGTTTTATAACATTATTGGCACATGTAAACAATAGGAATTAATTAATGAACGCTACGAAAAGGGCAGCCTTTAACCTCCCTGTTGTCACTCAGCATTTTTTTTTTAATTCTCATCCACACTTTCAGCACTTCCCCCACCCGCCCTCCCTATCTCAGATGTAATTTGTAAATGACGTTTTCAGCCTTCAATCCACTATTTAACATAGTAAGTCAAGCTTTTCAAACCTTATTAATAACTGCTTTGATGTTTTGCTGATGTTCAGTTTATTATTTAATAAAGATCGCATGGTTCAAAATTTCATATTGTTTTTTTCAAAAACGTGCGTGTGTTCCATTTCAAACTAACCTCACTGATGTGAACTCCATTATTACTGTCACATCTGTTTTACAAATTACACCCATAATCCAAACCAACGCGCAAACACACACACACACCACAACTACACACATATGTACTCGTTACCATTAGCCAACGCTCGTCACAACACTGTCAGTCTCAGGTCTAAATAGTATAAATCATAACTAATTTTCTTCACACCAGATGTCCACGGAGTACTGCCACATGTTCTTTGTACAATCGTTGGTTTTCACAATAGATATTGCATTACTGTAATTGTCTTCTTTTTCTTTAACAATATCTTTTCAAAAACAAAACTCAAAGACAACACAAGCTATTGCAACCTACTCCTATCTCTGGTCTCTCTTCCTGGGTACAATGGTACCTAAGACTTACATTCAAATGCTTACATTTCCATGCTACCCACATTGTCAAAATACCAGTAATTATTCAAAACAAATGTTAACTACTACCAACCTTCATTTCAGACCCACACCCATATTATACACACATTTCACATTTAAACCATTAGTCGACCCCCTGTCGATATTTATCGACTAAGTTCCTTGTTTCGTTATGTGATTTGCACCAAAGAGCCGCGAGCATGTTAGCGAGACAGGTCAATACAACCCTGCAGTATATGCAAACAGGTGTTCCCCATACACGGCTATTTATTCAATGGGGCTGTCGTGAAGCCCTTATCCCCCCACCCCCCAACTCACTTATTTTCTTTCTTTTTTGTTGGGGGGGGGGGGGTTGAGGGGCTTGAGTTCGTGGGGTGGAAAGAACAGCAGGTCAGATTGACAAAGCAATTGACCCAATTCATCTTTAAAGTGTGCATTCCGCACGGTGAACATTCTTTACCGGGCTTACGCTCTTGTGCGGAAGTCAGTTGTAATCGAGGCAGCTAGATGACCTTTTTATTTTTATTTGTGTTACAGTGTTTGTTTTTTTGAAATCTCTACAAATTCACATATATATTAAATGGTCTTTTTTCTGCGGCTTTATAAACGCTGTCATTCCACACCAACTGTTCTTCACATGCGAGAACGTTCGTTCGGTTGTAGGAAATTATTCTTGCCTTTGGGCACCAAAAGACTGTAAGCGCACTGGGGATTATTCCTTTTTTTGTTAAAACGTTATTCATTTGTAACTGTTGGCGGTAGGAAACAATGTAGCGCAGCCGTAAATCCGACACTCGTTTAAAACATATCTCGCATTGACCTTTTCTTCTGCTATTTTTGCGATTCGCGACAAACAACCACAACAATCGTTTCCACTCCCGTTACACTGTAATTAAGGCAGAAGGACGTTACAAAGGTCAAGATCGAGACAAACAAAGCAGTCTCCTCCGCGACAAACCCCTCACCCACCCCCCCTGTGTGTGTGTGTGTGTGTGTGTGTGTGTGTGTGTGTGTGTGTGTGTGTGTGTGTGTGTGTGTGTGTGTGTGTGTGT
Source organism: Littorina saxatilis (assembly GCF_037325665.1). Taxonomy (NCBI): domain Eukaryota; kingdom Metazoa; phylum Mollusca; class Gastropoda; order Littorinimorpha; family Littorinidae; genus Littorina; species Littorina saxatilis. The sequence continues at coordinate 1,532,695 of NC_090256.1, read as the reverse complement.
GTGTGTGTGTGTGTGTGTGTGTGTGAGTGTGCATTATTAAAGAGCGTTTGGGGGGAAAAGGTATAAATCGCAAAGCAAACTTTAGAGTTCAGTTAGTTAGTTAGTTAGCTATTGCTTTTCGGGTCCAGCGGACCATAGTACGCCAAATCAGGACCCCTTAGAGTTCAGTGCTGTAAATCGTCAACATGAGAACATTTAGTGCTTTTTCCCATTTTGGTCTTTTTGAGCTCTACAAGCTCACATTGATTGTACTTAATACTTTTTTGTTTTGTTTAAGGAATTAAACTGAACAGGTTATATTGCTTACAACTCTGTAGCCTTCTACACAGTTTCCACAAATTCCGAACCTTTTAAGTTGATTCCCACAAACCAGGGTTCTAGGCCAGACGCTTAAAACACGGGAATCAATAGTCTGGCGCTTCATTAACTGTCTGTGCTACTGAAAGGACCGTCTCCATGTCATCGATTGAAAAATCATTTTCGAATTGTAATAGTAAAAAGCGACTTACTTCACATTAGTGACTTATTTCATCGTTGGGCATGTCTAATTTTTTTCTTTTTCTTTCTTTGAAAATGTTTAGTCTCGGGGATTTTAGATTGAAAAGAAAATGTTTACAACGTCATATTAACACCAGTTTGCTCACTGATAAAGAACAAACGAAGCAGGGAAAATATGCTATTAACAAAGAACAACATATAGACAACAAGAAAGGAGCAGGGATCTACCTAGTTCTTGTTCCACCGGTTTTTGACAGCAACATTGCTTACATTGTCTCTCATTTACTTTTTTTTTCTCTGGTTGTCATTTCTGTCTGTGTCGACTGGATCATGAGGACGCGAGTTAACGAAAGATTGAGACGAATAATCGATAGCTTTCTTGCTGCCAGTGATCTGAGAAGAGTGGCCCATGTAGATTGACAGAGACATAGAGAATACTACATGGCTTGCTGTGTCCTACCAGTTTTACACCATTTGCTTTTTCAAAGACTGAAATGCGAGCGAAAGCGAGCTTTTCAATATTTGAAAAAGCAACGAGTGCAAATCTGATATCACACATCATATCACACATCATATCACACATCATATCACACATCATCACGCCATGTAGTATTCTGTTTATACACACACATCAACACACACACACACACACACACACACACACATCAACACACACACACGCACCTAAAGTGTGGATGGTTACCTAAAAGGCGGCACTGGGTGCAGTGCCTTTCTAGTGCACTTGCACTACAACAGCACTGGGTGCAGTACTCGCTCCGGCATCGAAGAATTTTGCACTAAAAAATGCACAAAATTTGACCTATTTCGTCGCCTATAGAGGACGGAAAGAATGTCATTTTGAACATTGTTATGACATTCTTTCCGTCAAAAAAGTCAATTTAACGGTGTTAAATGAAGCGACCATCCACACAATTAGGGTTGCCATCCAGAGTTTAGGTTGCCATCCACGTGTGGATGGTTGCCTTATGGTGATTTAGGCAACCAAACTTGTGGAAACGGGGGTACACACACATCAACACACACACACACACACACACACACACACACACACACACACACACACACACACACACACACACACACACACGCGCACGTTTTCGACGCGCTATGACAAGCTGCAATTCCAGTTTGATTGATGCCAGACTACACCCACAGGGACACGCGATGGCACGGAAGAGTAACAAATCCAGGACGGGTCCGGGAAACCCGACTGGAAGCGGGATTTGGATTGCGCTATTGAAAGGAGCTGTTTCCCAAGTGAGGACATACTTTCGGCCTGGGTTCGATTCCAGTCTCGGCGAGGAATTTCTTTCCTGTAGTAAGACTCTCTTCGTTGACCGAATACCTCCGTGTGCACACGATAAAGAAGGAGCTCGCAGTGAAGTCTCATGGCTTGGAAAACCTGAACGCAAACATGCAACAGCATCTAGAGTCATCATCATCGTCGTCCTCATCATCAGCATCATCATCATCAGCATCAGTATCAGCGTCGTCGTCGTCGTCGTCGTCGTCATCATCGTCGTCGTATCTCGATACTATTAGGAAACAAGCTAATCGAATGCCACCGAGTCAAAAAAGACTGCCGAATTTTTCAGTGTTTTTTTATTTTTTTTTAGCCAAAAACATCATATTCAAAATGAAAAAACCCACTGTTTTTACGTCCTTCCGTCTGGCAAAGGGTGTTTAGATTGCTGAATAATGTGCAGTTTACAAGATTTTCACCCGCCAAATGCTCTAATCGCATCATAGCTCAAGATTTACATGGTTCGGTATTGGGTTTGGAGTTATTTGCCACAAATCAGGAATACCTCAAATTATTGTATAGTGTTTGGAATGTCAGTAATCCCGAGTTATGCCCGTTCTTAAGGTAGTCTATGTGGAATGCGATTCTCGGTGCACCCTTCACACTTTGTACTTTTTCGCCCTTGAAAGCAGTTGACTCGCTGGCATCTGCTGGTCTCTGGGTTTGATTGTCTAATATTCAACGCGTTTCGTCTGTCAGACAAACGCGTCCCAAACAGCACTGGAAAAATGAAGAATCGTGAGTAAGGCCGGTTGTACGACAATGTATTCACGTTCTTTTAACGGCTGTTCCTATTGAGCAGAGTAAATCATTCCAGCTTGGTTTCAACTACGGCACGGCGAATGTACATGTCGCAACCGTCAACCCAACTATCTTAAGGTCAAAGTCGTTAAAAAATAATTCAAAAAGTGTGGGTGCAGGTGTTCCGACAAGCATTAACTATAGCGCTCTTGCTTACGGTCTGTTTGTCAGTTTTTCCACCTGTCTTTCTGGGTTTAAAAAATATTGTTGAATTATGTTTACATCTCCTTTTTTGTATGCGTATCTATATCGGTCTGTTTTTTCACCTCTCTGTCTGGGTTTAAAAACAAATTCATTGTATTATTTCTACATCTCCTTTTTTGTCTGCCTGACTTTCCATCTGTCTGATTACTGCCGTTTTCTTCTTGGTCTTCTTCTTATCACTGCCGTTTTCTGTCTCTGAACCTGCAATGTCGGAGAAGCCCTTTAAAGTTCAAGCAATTTAGTCAAACAGGTTACAGCTTGATCCCTTCCAGACTGCCACCCCTGAGACACCCGCACATTTGTGGTTATGACATTTTGAAAGCAAACGTTTTGTTCATTGCTGTTTTTGGCCTCACTTTGGGTACATTACGCGTGGAGCTTTTCATCCAAGCAGACTCGAAATAACAGAGAAACATTTTAGAGGGGGGCTCTGAAGTGAGTTTGATTTTATCATTATGTTCCTTATGAAAGGTTAACGGTAAATATTGTATTCAAAGCCTGCGTGTAGACGTCATATTGCTAAAGTTCCTCTGTACTTGTACTGTTGTCGATTGGATGTGTGGGCAATAATGAAATGTGCAGTGTCTGGAGTTTTGTAAGGAACGGGTGGGCGGGAAATGTAGAGATCAAAGGTCATAGACGACAGATATCATAATAGTAGGGCTTATTGTCTCTGGCATATTTGCCAAAATGTCAAACAGAATGATGTTTTGGCAATTTTGGGAAGTTTTAGGCAGTCCTTGACGTCACTTTCCTTTTATCGTGATAAATTTCGGCAATTCTGCCGAAATGACGGCAACATTTTCAGTGATTTGAAATATGTATAAGTTTCAACGATTTGCCGACTACCGCTGCCAAACAGCACCCATGCAGTGGCATCATATTACACGAGTCTTCCAAGCGTCCGTCCGTACCTCCGTCCGTTTGTTCGTACATATCCTTTTCATTGCCCTTATCATTGTCTGTCTGTCTGTCTGTCTGTCTGTCTGTCTGTCTGTCTGTCCCTGCGTCTTTCTCATTGCCCTTCTCATTGTGTGTCTGTATGTCTGTCTGTCCGTCTGCCTTCCTGGGCCTTTGCGTCTATGAAGGACCTGTATATAAATTATGTTTGTCGTTTGTGAAGTTCAGCGAAATGCGCTCCTTCTTCTGAAACCGCAAAAAAGATGATTAATGTTTGATTTATGATTCATCGACCTCGACTGACTTGCAAAATTGAAGCGACGAAACTAATTGGCATTCCTTGCTTTCTGTGTGTTTGTTGATTTTTCCCCTTGCGTTATACTTGAGTCAGCATGCAGTGATGTTTTTAAGTTGGACTACAGCTCGGTTGATGTGTCCTAATTTTCTTGTGGATTCTCTTACCTTTCTTTTCTTCACATTTCTTTTTATTCTTTACATTGTTAAGTGATGTTTCACTTTGTTGTCGCTGCAGGTCTATTCCGAGCTACTCGCTACACTAACCACGGGCAGACAGATATCTTCGTGGATGGTGGAGTCCTCTGTAATTACCCCATACATTGCTTTGATGGTGAGGATACTAACCCTTCACAGAATATTACACCAACCTGGCCTAATGTCTTCTTTATTCCATTTCTGCACATACTCCTCTCCCATAAAGTTGTTATGATTGTTGAGAGTGTTAGTGTGTGCATATATATATAGTGTGTATTGCATATATGATTATTGTGTGAACAGTACATGTGGTGATTTGTGTCTGTATAATTAATTTGTTTTATGTAGGTTGTACTTTTAATTGTTCTATTCTGTATATATGTTCTTTTGTAAAGGGCCTCGAGCCATAGGTTAGGCACTTCAGTTATTATTATTATTATACATAGAGGGAGAGGAAGGGAGATAGAGGGAGACAGAAAAGATCCAATCAAATCCAATCAAATTTATTTTACGAGGGTTGTGGCATAAGCAATACAAACTAGCTTTTTTTCAACCAGCCCTCGCCCAGAGAGGGACTACTCTAATCATTTATATATATAATACGCGAGAGAACGAACGAACGAACGAACTTTATTTTACAAGGATAAAGGTTTGAGGCACATTGCCTTGTCTAACAACCTGTCGTAAGGGAGAGAGGGAGTGAAAGAGAGAGACTGACAGACTGACAGACAGACAGACAGACAGACTGACAGACAGAGTTTCCTTCTCAGTTCTGGGCAAAAAGTGTAGTCTGATAATTTCCATGGAAAGATGGTCAGACTAGGGCGAGTAGTATCCCAAAAAGGCGATACATTTGTTCAAAGAAGCAGTATCCTCAAATGTTATCTGTTTCAAAGGATTAGTATTGTTCAGTGCAATATATTTGAAAAGAGAAACATTATTTTAATGCAGTCTGTTTGAAACAAGTAATATATTGTTAAATGCAGTAGGTAGGCCTATCAAAATGCGCAGTACCCCAGAATGTAATTATGTTTCAAACGAGTAGTGTCATTTAGTCTCTTTCCAAGTATAACATGTTCTGTTTGATTAAGGGTATTCAGCTGGTATTTCCTTGTTTTCACTACCTATTTTATTCATGTTTTTATTACTTAGTTAGTGGAAGAATCTTTTGTAATGTATGTTTGATGGTGTATGCTTTTAATTAAGCGTTGCTGACTATGAATGTAGATGTAAATGCTTGTATAACTGTGTTTTAATTTTAAATGTGTCAAGCGCAAAGAGCATAATTGTAAAGTTATGATGTTGCGCTATATAAATGCTCATTTATTATTATTATTATTATAACTCGAAGCCTGAAATGTAACCAGTTTCAAACGAGTAGTGTCATTTAGTCTCTTTCCAAGTATAATTCGAAGCCTGAAATGTAACCAGTTTCAAACGAGTAGTGTCATTTAGTCTCTTTCCAAGTATAACTCGAAGCCTGAAATGTAACCAGTTTCAAACGAGTAGTGTCATTTAGCTTTAGTCTCTTTCCAAGTATAATTTGAAGCCTGAAATGTAACCAGTTTCAAACCTTAACCTTTTAAAATTGACCCTGGCAGGTTGGTGGCTATCCATGAAGCAAGAGAACAGTTTCCTGAAACGTCTACAGCCCCTGGACAACCTGCCGCGACTGCTGGACAAGACTGAACGCTTCGGAGCATTCAATGAGAACACGCTCGGCTTTCTGCTGGTAAGTCTCTCCCTCTGTTTCGTGCATGGCTCAAGATGCCTTCACTTCTACCTGTGCAAGCCAACTGAGGTGTACATTCACAATTTGCCCATTGTATTCTCACTTTTTACCCCCCGCGGGTTAGGGGGAGTCCCATATTGGTTGGGACGAGAAAGAATTTACCCGATGCTACCCAGCATGTCGTAAGAGGCGACTAACGGTTCTGTTTCTCCTTTTACCCTTGTTAAGTGTTTCTTGTATAGAATATAGTCAATGTTTGTAAAGATTTTAGTCAAGCAGTATGTAAGAAATGTTAAGTCCTTTGTACTGGAAACTTGCATTCTCCCAGTAAGGTCATATATTGTACTACGTTGCAAGCCCCTGGAGCAATTTTTTTATTAGTGCTTTTGTGAACAAGAAACAATTAACAAGTGGCTCTATCCCATCTCCCCCCTTTCCCCTATCCCATCTCCCCCCTTTCCCCTATCCCATCTCCCCCCTTTCCCCGTCGCGATATAACCTTGAATGGTTGAAAACGACGTTAAACACCAAATAAAGAAAGAAAGAAAGATTCTCACTGTTTACAAAATGGAGGTTGAATCACAAAAGTTATATCATTATATTCATTATTACCTCCTGTATCTGATAATATACAGCGTCTCTGCTTTCTACTGGTAAGTCTGTTCTTGTGTTACTTGAATGGTTGAAGATCCATTACTCCTTCCTGTGTCAGCCACCACAGATCCCTTCAGGGTTTCACTTGGAATGACAGCATCCTTCCACTTGAACATGTGCCCACAGTCAACAGCTTGGCTGCTTTGTTGTGCAAAACTCCAGTTTGGTATGGTTGCTAAAATAATTGTGCATAGATGTCAGTTACAAAAGTAGAAAGAAGAAATGTGGTTTGTGTCGTAGCAGCAGGATGTTCTTATCCCACGTGCAAGGCTTGACAGAGCTGTCGTGGTGTACAGTTGCTGTACATCATTCCTTGTACGGGGAGGTATGTATACCTTCAAGCGCCATCTTCTTCACGAATTGGCAGTTCTGTTCTGGTTTACTTGACTGCAATCACATCACAGTTACAGTTACCTTGGAGAAAAAAAGACCTGAAGCTACTGTTTGAGTAAAAAAAAGAAAGAAAAAAGTGTTGGCCGTTGGTTGCTCGTTGCTGGTTGTTCATGGCCCTTCAACCTATTTGGCGATATTGGGACCAGTTTGTTGTTATTTCCTTTCTAAGTACACATGGTGCGTTCTGTGTTTGAAACTGTTTACATTAAATTTTTAGGTCTATCACAGTCAAGTAAAGAAGGTTCTAAAAACTTCCCGGATTGAGTAAATGACCTAGGGTTACGGTAGCGAGTTCCATCACCTACGACTTTTGGTGAACACAAATCCTTATATGAGTGTGTGTTGTGTGTGTGTGTGTGTGTGTGTGTGTGTGTGTGTGTGTGTGTGTGTGTGTGTGTGTGTGTGTGTGTGATTTGTGTTTGTTTATTTGTTTGTTTATCCTCTGAAAGTATTTAGGCTACAAAAAGCCTTAACCGATTGTCGACCTCTCACCCCACCTGACGGCGTCGTGGGTAAAATCAAGAAGTTTTGTGTGGAAGAAAACCCCGGCACACGACCAATGCGGAATAGAAAGGAAGAAATGAAAATAGAAAAAAAAAGTAAAGAAAAAAACACGCTTCCAGTTCCACGGAGGAAGCCGTGGTTATTGACAGCCGTCTTTGTCACATTGTCTATTAATAGCTCATGTAGTTCAAATTGCCCTGATGGTCATATAATTGATTGTGGTGTTCGTTTGCCAAGCTCTCAACCCTTTACACTAGTCAGAGAAGAATGGAACCCGGCGTAGACATGTCTTTAATATGTCACTTACTTTCTTCTTCTCTATCTCTGTCTGTCTGTCTGTCTATCGGTCTTTCTGTCTGTCTGTTTGTCTCTCTGAATGTCTCTCTCTCTCTCTTTCTCTCTCTCTCTCTCTCTCTCTCTCTCTCTCTGAATGTCTCTCTCTCTCTCTCTCTCTCTCTCTCTCTCTCGCTCTCTCTCGCTCTCTCCCTCTCTGGCTATCTCTCTCATTATTTTGATGTTTTACTAGTTTAATACTTTGATTAGATACTGTTCCTTTTAGGTATGAAATGATAGCATGTGCATGTGTGTAGGTATGCGAGCGCACGCTCGCGCGCGCGAGCATGTGTGTGTGCATATGTGTGCATGTGTGTGTGTGTGTGTGTGTGTGTGCATAATGTGTGTGTGTGTGTGTGTGCTTGTGTGTGAGTTTGTGTGTGCGTGTGTGTGTATACGTGGGTGTGTGTGTGTATGTGTGTGTGTGTGTGTGTGTGTGTGTGTGTGTGTGTGTGTGTGTGTGTGTGTGTGTGTGCGCAGTCTTTGCTTCCGTTTACAATTATTCTCAGTATATGTTCCAAGGACAGGTTGGAAGATTAGGCTAAGGCTAAAACCTTTATCCTCATGTAATAACTTTCTGAGCTCTCTCTCTCTCTCTCTCTCTCTCTCTCTCTCTCTCTCTCTCTCTCTCTCTCTCTCTCTCTCTCTCTCTCTGTCTCGCTGTGACTCCCTTTCTTTGATTTGTTTTATACTTGTGTTGTTATTCCACCTCGTTGTTGTTGTTTTTCATCAACTTGTTGAGCGTAAGTCGTCGTTTTGCATTCCTGCTTGTGTGTGTTTCTATTTACTAGGCGAGAAATTACGTTTAACTTGTAACAGATCGCTGTTGTAAAGCAGTCAGATTTAAAAAAAAAAATGGTAGTAATATTTAGCAGAATATGCGACACCTGTGCAGTAAGATATTTGTCAGAATCTGTGTACGTTAGGGGCTCCACTTACATGCGTAACTTCAGCAGGACCGACCACGCACTGCCTACTATTTATGCCGCGATAGGGATCGTCACAATCGGTTCAGCGTAAAAACCGACACGCGTGCGTAGAGTGCATTCAGCAAGTGACGCTACCCTATCCTGTGCTTTGACTCGCTTTGTCGACAGGAAATGAGTGAGTGAAAGGAAACAGAAAACCTATTGTATCGCATTCAAAGCCAACGCAGCATGCTTGTGTTGGGGTGTCACTGTGTGTAAGGAAGAAGGTTTATCATGCTAGGTTCAGTAGAAGAAAAAGGTGACGAAAACTTTGTTACCATGTGGAGGTACTATTATCTGGCGCAGCTCAAAGTGTTTTCCTCCAAAGATGAAAATTTTGATTTTATTTTATCGAATGAGGTGCCAACATGAAAATGTGTGGACATTCTTGTTCGGACCGCCTTGACACCTCTGTCGATCTGGGTGGTATTTGTCAAAGCTCTCGCGAAAGGACTGGTGTGTCTTGGTATACGATAGTCGGATGGTACGGTTAGAGGTAGTGAGATGTAAATATATCGTTATGTGCCAACCAAAACCCCCCAGAGGATAAAGCTTTAGTGCTAGAAACCTTTGTCCCGCTGTTATGGCTTGAGAACAAAATCTCAGGGGGAAAGGGGTGGCACTAAACTATGCATAGGGCTTAGTTTAGTAGAACCTTGAGAAGAGGGGGGCGGGGGTAGGGGGGGGGGGGTGGCACTTGAAGCAGTAAAGATGCAATCGCACATGAAGGCACACGTACGCAGGCACGCAGGCATTCACGGTTTATTTTCCAAAGTGTGTGCCCCCTGCGGACTCATAAGTAAATGGTACCGACTCTCTTGCCTCCGCTGAGAGCAATGCATTAGTCGCCATAGGTAAAGGTCCTTGTAGTTAGTCGCTTATATTGATGATGAAAGGTCTTTATCGTACATTGACTTTTGCCAGACATTTTTGATTACTTTTTTACCTACCTTTTTTCGCACATGATATTAAGGAATTGCTTTTACCGCTCGTTGCTTCTAGACATACTTTTCTGGTCAGTGGATTTTTATGAAACAGCGACCGCTGCCTGCCAGCGCTTGTAAATGTGTGTGGGTATAGTGCATACATGTAATGACAGATGTACCGGCACGGTTGGCCTGGTGGTGAGGCGTCCGCCCCGTGATCGGGAGGTCGTGGGTTCGAACCCCGGCCGGGTCAAACCTAAGACTTTAAAATTGGCAATCTAGTGGCTGCTCCGCCTGGCGTCTGGCATTATGGGGTTAGTGCTAGGACTGGTTGGTCCGGTGTCAGAATAATGTGACTGGGTGAGACACTAAAGCCTGTGCTGCGACTTCTGTCTTGTGTGTGGCGCACGTTAAATGTCAAAGCAGCACCGCCCTAATATGGCCCTTCGTGGTCGGCTGGGCGTTAAGCAAACAAACAAACAAACAAAATGACAGATGCTTCATTTTCTGAGCTTTGTGTTGCATTTTAGTTGGTCCTGATTCGTTAAAAAATGGAAGGTTATCCTGTCACGTGAGGACGTTGAATACATGTTGAGGCCATGTTTGGGGCGTTGTTTGGGCTGAGGCGTGTTTGGGAATGGACAATCACCAGGCCATGTTTGGGGCATTGTTTGGGCTGAGGCGTGTTTGGGAATGGACAATCACCAGGCCATGTTTGGGGCGTTGTTTGGGCTGAGGCGTGTTTGGGAATGGACAATCACCAGGCCATGTTTGGGGCGTTGTTTGGGCTGAGGCGTGTTTGGGAATGGACAATCACCAGGCCATGTTTGGGGCGTTGTTTGGGCTGAGGCTTGTTTGGGAATGGACAATCACCAGGCCATGTTTGGGGCGTTGTTTGGGCTGAGGCGTGTTTGGGAAGGGACAATCACCAGGCCATGTTTGGGGCGTTGTTTGGGCTGAGGCGTGTTTGGGAAGGGACAATCACCAGGCCATGTTTGGGGCGTTGTTTGGGCTGAGGCGTGTTTGGAAATGGACTATCACCAGGCCATGTTTGGGGCGTTGACGGTAAGATATGTGTTTAGGAAACGACAAATTCCTAAAGTATTTTGTGGAGATTGGAAAATGATTAAGGCATGTTCCGGAAAGAAAGAACTAAGGCATGTAGATGACGTCACGATGACGATGACGTCACGATGCCAATGACGATGCCGGGTGCTTTACATTTCAGTTTGCAGACAACGAACGGGAGTTGTTCCGTTACCAGGTGGAACACATGAGACACGGGGCGCAGCTACAGGGCCTGCCCAACACCAAGCTGGCCAGGTGTGTATAGTCACTGCATACCCCATTTCACAACTGAATAAATTAAACGTCATGCTTCAAACACCACTGTCTTCTGGGCGTTGCCTGTCGACATACCGAAAAATAGTATTACCATGGTCTTGTTTGTCCACACACATACAAGCATGAACGAGCTGTGTTTTTTGTTCACTCGAAAAACACAAGTACCTGCACACAAGGTTTAATGCTGATTTTACTGGTTATGCCATCTATAATATCGTTGTGGTCGTCCTTGTCATCGTTGTGGTCGTCCTTGTCATCGTTCTTAATGTTTATTTCTCGTTGCAGAGCGAAGTTGCGGCAGAAGAAGCTGCAAGACAAAACGGAGAGGGAGCACAGACGTCTGGTGAAAGCTGTCAACGCCTTTCTCAAAGTCAGGGCCTTTGGTTTTAACAAAATGTTATTCAAAATTCATCACATGAAACAATTGAAAATATACGAGTAGGACACGCGCTCAAGCAAGTGCTTATGATTTAACGTGACCAAAACAATACTTAATCACACACATTTTCATAATGGTGGACATAACAATAATAAACCAGTAGAACAAATTGTAGGAATGGGGATGGGGGACTAAATAACAAGTCGCGTAAGGCGAAAATACAACATTTAGTCAAGTAGCTGTCGAACTCACAGAATTAAACTGAACGCAATGCAACGCAGCAAGACCGTATACTCGTAGCATCGTCAGTCCACCGCTCACGGCATAGGCAGTGAAATTGACAAGAAGAGCGGGGTAGTAGTTGCGCTGGGAAGGATAGCACGCTTTTCTGTACCTCTCTTCGTTTTAACTTTCTGAGCGTGTTTTTAATCCAAACATATCATATCTATATGTTTTTGGAATCAGGAACCGACAAGGAATAAGATGAAAGTGTTTTTAAATTGATTTGGAAAATTTAATTTTGATCATAATTTTTATATATTTAATTTTCAGAGCTTGTTTTTAATCCGAATATAACATATTTATATGTTTTTGGAATCAGCAAATGATGGAGAATAAGATAAACGTAAATTTGGATCGTTTTATAAAAAAATTTGTTTTAACAATTTTCAGATTTTTAATGACCAAAGTCATTAATTAATTTTTAAGCCACCAAGCTGAAATGCAATACCGAAGTCCGGGCTTCGTCGAACATTACCCGACCAAAATTTCAACCAGTTTGGTTGAAAAATGAGGGCGTGACAGTGCCGCCTCAACTTTCACGAAAAGCCGGATATGACGTCATCAAAGACATTTATCAAAAAAATGAAAAAAACGTCTGAGGATATCATACCCAGGAACTCTCATGTCAAATTTCATAAAGATCGGTCCAGTAGTTTAGTCTGAATCGCTCTACACACACACACACAGACAGACACACACACACACACACACACACACACACACACACACACACACACACACACACAGACACACACACACACACACACACACACACACGCACATACACCACGACCCTCGTCTCGATTCCCCCCTCTACGTTAAAACATTTAGTCAAAACTTGACTAAATGTAAAAACAGAAGAATCTACAGAGGCGAAAAAAGAAGAAGAGGGGGATGGTTTGGGGGAGGAGGGCATTCAGGCAACCACAAGGAGAGACTGGGACGAAAGCGCGTGAGAAGAGAACATCAAATCTGAGACATGCAGCATGTAAATTTAAGTAAATGTACAAGTGAGGGCATTTCTGTTGAGTGACAACATGGTGTATGTAATCATAGAATACACTGGGAAGAAATCTTGGTACGCAGAAATAAAAACTCAATTTCGCCGATGTGCTGAAACTAGCAAAAAAATACTGACATAAATTTGTCTCCCAACAGTCAGTTAAACATGCGCGATTCGGAAAGTGAGATTTAAAAGGCTGGACCTAGTGTAAGAGAGGGAGGGGCTTCCAACAAGAGGCAGGGATACATGTCTTTAGCCAGGCGGGGGGGGGGGGGGGGGGGGTGTCTGGGGGACCTTTATCCCCCAGGTGCTGTTGAAATATAGCACTTGGAAGGACTAGTTGGGATCTCGCTTTAAGAAAAAGTGTATACTTGCCGGGTAAGTGGTCGGGAGGGGGTTGGGGGCTTCCGGAAGCCAGGACGACCACCTTGGTCCATCCCTGGTATTTTCAGATTGTTTTGATTTACATCACACGTGTAATACGATTGGTTTTTTTTGTCTGACGCCACAGGTGTTAGAGAAACACAACGTGGACAACAACGACACCATTGACAGGGCGGAGCTGGAAGCGGCGCTCAAAGACGTAAGACGGTCATTTGCAAACTGTAGGCATCGTGTGTTCTGTGGACAGTATACAATCAATCTATCTATCTATCTATCTATCTATCTATCTATCTATCTATCTATCTATCTATCTATCTATCTATCTATCTATCTATCTATCTATCTATCTATCTATCTATCTATCTGTCTGTCTGTCTGTCTGTCTGTGTTTGTCTGTCTGTCTGTCTGTCTGTCTGTCTGTCTATCTGTCTGCCTGTCTGTCTGTCTGTCTGTCTGTCTGTCTGTCTGTCTGTCTGTCTGTCTGTCTGTCTGTCTGTCTGTCTGTCTGTTTGTTTGTCTGTCTGTCTGTCTGTCTGTCTGTCTGTCTGTCTGTCTGTCTGTCTGTCTGTCTGTCTGTCTGTCTGTCTGTCTGTCTGTCTGTCTGTCTGTCTGTCTGTCTGTCTGTCTGTCTGTCTGTCTGTCTGTCTGTCTGTCTGTCTGTCTGTCTGTCTGTCTGTCTGTCTGTCTGTCTGTCTGTCTGTCTGTCTGTCTGTCTGTCTGTCTGTCTGTCTGTCTGTCTGTCTGTCTGTCTGTCTGTCTGTCTGTGTGTGTGTCTGTCTGTCTGTCTGGCTGGCTGGCTGGCTGGCTGGCTGGCTGTCTGTGTGTCTGTCTGTCTGTCTGTCTGTCTGTCTGTCTGTCTGTCTGTCTGTCTGTCTGTCTGTCTGTCTGTCTGTCTGTCTGTCTGTCTGTCTGTCTGTCTGTCTGTCTGTCTGTCTGTCTATCTGTCTGTCTGTCTGTCTGTCTGTCTGTCTGTCTGTCTGTCAATAAATGTATGTATGTATGTATGTATGTATCTATCTACCTATATATCTATCAATCAAAACGACCAGATAATAAAATCAATCAGTTAATCCATCAATCCATCAATCCATTAATCCAACCATTCATAAATCAACAAATATCATTCAATCAATCAATCAAGTTGTTTGTAAACAGCATAATTAACAATATGATCAACTAATTAGTGCAATCAATCAATACATCGTGTTTTGTGAACAGTACAATGAATATTATAAACAATCGATTATAAAATGAAACAGGGAGAGCGGAATGGGTAGGGGGTATTTTACTACTCTCCTTCAGTTCTATAGCTGACTTTGGGAGCGGAATGGGTAGGGGGTATTTTACTACTCTCCTTCAGTTCTATAGCTGACTTTGGGAGCGGAATGGGTAGGGGGTATTTTACTACTCTCCTTCAGTTCTATAGCTGACTTTGGGAGCGGAATGGGTAGGGGGTATTTTACTACTCTCCTTCAGTTCTATAGCTGACTTTGGGAGCGGAATGGGTAGGGGGTATTTTACTACTCTCCTTCAGTTCTATAGCTGACTTTGGGAGCGGAATGGGTAGGGGGTATTTTACTACTCTCCTTCAGTTCTATAGCTGACTATGGGAGCGGAATGGGTAGGGGGTATTTTACTACTCTCCTTCAGTTCTATAGCTGACTTTGGGAGCGGAATGGGTAGGGGGTATTTTACTACTCTCCTTCAGTTCTATAGCTGACTTTGGGGGCGGAATGGGCAGGGGGTATTTTACTACTCTCCTTCAGTTCTATAGCTGACTTTGGGAGCGGAATGGGTAGGGGGTATTTTACTACTCTCCTTCAGTTCTATAGCTGACTTTGGGAGCGGAATGGGTAGGGGGTATTTTACTACTCTCCTTCAGTTCTATAGCTGACTATGGGAGCGGAATGGGTAGGGGGGTATTTTACTACTCTCCTTCAGTTCTATAGCTGACTTTGGGAGCGGAATGGGTAGGGGGTATGCAAAGGAAACTGACTACTGCACGCAAAATGGCGCGCAGAAATCCAGCCACGGCCACACGAACGGACAAAGGAGAAGATAACACTTTTAGTTTCCTTTTGTCTTGCGGCTACATTTCTCCCCAAAGGCAATAGCTGTAGCTGTGTCGGGGACAGTAAAACAAGCATCGCCATTTCTCCCCAAAGGCAATAGCTGTAGCTGTGTCGGGGACAGTAAAACAAGCATCGCCATTTCTCCCCAAAGGCAATAGCTGTAGCTGTGTCGGGGACAGTAAAACAAGCATCGCCATTTCTCCCCAAAGGCAATAACTGCAGCTGTGTCGGGGACAGTAAAACAAGCATCGCCATTTCTCCCCAAAGGCAATAACTGTAGCTGTGTCGGGGACAGTAAAACAAGCATCGCCATTTCTCCCCAAAGGCAATAACTGCAGCTTTGTCGAGGACAGTAAAACAAGCATCGCCATTTCTCCCCAAAGGCAATAACTGTAGCTGTGTCGGGGACAGTGAAACAAGCATCGCCATTTCTCCCCAAAGGCAATAACTGTAGCTTTGTCGAGGACAATAAAACAAGCATCGCCATTTCTCCCCAAAGGCAATAACTGCAGCTTTGTCGAGGACAGTAAAACAAGCATCGCCACTTCTCCCCAAAGGCAATAACTGCAGCTTTGTCGAGGACAGTAAAACAAGCATCGCCATTTCTCCCCAAAGGCAATAACTGCAGCTTTGTCGAGGACAGTAAAACAAGCATCGCCATTTCTCCCCAAAGGCAATAACTGCAGCTTTGTCGGGGACAGTAAAACAACCATCGCCATTTCTCCCCAAAGGCAATAAATGCAGCTGTGTCGGGGACAGTAAAACAAGCATCGCCATTTCTCCCCAAAGGCAATAAATGCAGCTGTGTCGAGGACAGTAAAACAAGCATCGCCATTTCAGGTTCAAACACTGAGCCTTCCTTAATGGTTTTTTGTTTTATTTCCCTACAGGGAATAAAACCCTAATGGGAAAATTCCGAGCTATCGAAAATCTTTTTGATCAGCCTAGGTCAACAAACGTTAGGCTTATATCTAATGGAGCTGGCTTGCCCTCCGCCTTCCATGGGGAAAACAAAGCAAATATTTCACAATCCCAATTCCCAGCGAGACGAGAGATACAAAGACAAAAGCGCACGCGGCGCTAACACACACACACACACACACACACACACACACACACACACACACACACACACACACACACACACACACACACACACACACACACACACACACACACACACACACACACACACACACACACACACACACACAGACACACACACACACACACACACACACACACACACACACACACACACACACACACAGACACACACACACACACACACACACACACACACACACACACACACACACACACACACACACACACACACACAGACACACACACACACACACACACACACACACACAGACACACACACACACACACACACACACACACACACACACACACACACACACACACACTCACACACACACACACACACACACACACACACACACACACACACACACACACACACACACACACACACACACACACACACACACACATACACACACACACACACACACACACACACACACACACACACACACACACACACACACATACACACACACACACACACACACACACACACACATACATACACACATACATACACACACACACACACACACACACACACACACACACACACACACACACACGCGTGCGCGCACGCGCGCACTCACTCGTATAATTGAAGATAATAAAATTGTCTTTATCTAAATTATCAGGAATTGACTCATTTAGATGTATTAGCCTCCATACGTTTAAGTAATTGGCACCAGGAACCTGCAATGATGTTTATTGGTTGTATTTTTGCTGTGCGCACAAGGAGTTTTACTGTTTTATGTTGTAATGTGTTTTGGTGTACGTTGTCCGAGGCTGTGATATATGTATCCACCTCACCTCATGTTCTCCTTTTGAGATAATAAAGTTTTCTATGTGTACGTTTGCACGACACCCCCCCCACACACACACACACACACACACACACCGGCACACACACACACACACACACACACACCGACACACACATACATGCAAGTTTTACAACAGTATCAAAGTGAAACAGGGCTGAAACATATACCCAGCCAGCACACCGATATGTACGTTCCAGTAAGCGTGTATCAGAGGAGACGGCTTGTTTGTGATCGCCTCCAACCTCCACTCTCTTGTCCTCTCCTTCAAGTCCCCTCCTTTTTCTCTCTGGAGCAGAGGTCATTATTTATTCTTTGATTGTTTGTATCATCACGATCTTGCAGCACTCTTCTCAGAATGAATAATGAAACGTCCCTTTTTGTTACAGGAGAAAGACTTCAAACGAAAGCACCGACTTCACCTTTTTGGCGACGTGGACAGTGAAACCATTCTGCAGTATCTGGACAGAGACGGCAATGGACAGGTACCTTTAACAGACATTCTGTTACAACCACTTGCATTATTGAACCTTGTGTTTACGGCTTTGTTCTTTGTTCCATTTGGTAGTGACACGAGTAGTGCGAGTCACTGTGTTGAGACGATTGCATGTTGTCTAAGGGCAGCAACTGTGCTGAGAGTTCTGACTGCAGCTCAACTGTTGGTTGTCTACCTTGTATTAACAAGCTTCTTCCATCGAGGTCAGGGTCAGACACAGATAGATGAATGTACCTATTGTTCAAGCCGGTATCTCATTTCAAGTAAAACAAATCATGGCCCTCATAAGAAACGGTCACTTTACTATACCGTGCTGACTGGTCAAATCAACTGATTGCTTTATAAATCGTACGAGGAAAATCAGTCAAATGAACAAATAAATTATCAATTGGTATATGCATGACCGGTCGCCAGTGTCAACACCGGTACTTTCATATTAACTAGTAGGATATCGAAACCTTCCGGTTAAAGCTATCCTTGGTATATAAGAGGCAGAATGAACATTAAAACACCAACGAAATATGGATCTGTCATAAAATCAGATGAAATCGCACTGCAACATTCACACAAAACAGAAATCATCTTTGTTTTATCAGACTAAATGATGTGACCTTTTGCTGCAGATCTGCTACCAAGAGCTGGTTCATTTCATGGAAGAAACAGGAATCAACATTCAGCTCCGTTTCCTAGGCTACCAGAGGCGGGAAGTGAAGAACTTCTTTACCTTCCTCAACACGCTGCAGTCCACCCTCCTCACCAACGTCAAGAAAATCTTTGTCGAGGTCAGTAAAGCCTGATATTAATGGGCCAAAGTCCACTCCACGAAGCTTGATGTACGAAGCTTGATGTACGAAGCTTGATGTACGAAGCTTGATGTACGAAGCTTGATGTACGAAGCTTGATGTGCGAAGCTTGATGTACGAAGCTTGATGTACGAAGCTTGATGTACGAAGCTTGATGAACGAAGCTTGATGTACGAAGCTTGATGTACGAAGCTTGATGTACGAAGCTTGATGTACGAAGCTTGATGTACGAAGCTTGATGTACGAAGCTTGATGTACGAAGCTTGATGTACGAAGCTTGAATACTGAACTTTCGGTGAAAAGACTTCGCGAAGTGGACTTTGGGCTCACTTAAGGATATCCTTAAGGCCTGCTTTAATCACCATCTCATTTTATCCTTAAGGCCTGCTTTAATCACCATCTCATTTTATCCTTAAGGCCTGCTTTAATCACCATCTCATTTGATCCTTAAGGCCTGCTTTAATCACCATCTCATTTTATCCTTAAGGCCTGCTTTAATCACCATCTCATTTTATCCTTAAGGCCTGCTTTAATCACCATCTCATTTTATCCTTAAGGCCTGCTTTAATCACCATCTCATTTTATCCTTAAGGCCTGCTTTAATCACCATCTCATTTTATCCTTAAGGCCTGCTTTAATCACCATCTCATTTTATCCTTAAGGCCTGCTTTAATCACCATCTCATTTTATCCTTAAGGCCTGCTTTAATCACCATCTCATTTGATATTTTCTACTGGTCAGCTCTTTAGCCAGTGGAGGTATTGAGTGTAAACGCGAATATGGAGAATATGGATCCTGTTTTTCAATCAAAACATTGAGGCAAGCTGCACGAGACATATCAGGCTTGTCTAAGTGTTTCTATGGAAACAAGTTAAATCAACGCTTCAACAACCCATGAAAACTTGACCATTCTTTTCAAACATCGATTATTGGCTTGGCACCAGCGGCTTTTGAATACAAATTGATTCATCCAACAAACAAAAAAGCCAAACTCATGACAGAAAGCCGTGAGGGTGTTGGTATTGCGGTATGTGAGCAAGTAGAGGGATGGCCTTACCCCATGCAAGGCCTGGGCTACCTGGGCTACCTGGGCAACCTGGGCAACCTGGGCTACCTGGGCTACCTGGGCTACCTGGGCAACCTGGGCAACCTGGGCTACCTGGGCTACCTGGGCACACCGAGGGCAGTCAGCCAGACTGTCGACACGGGAAGGAGTGTGTCTTTAAGCTAGGTATTTCATGAGTTTGGAGTGTTTAAAAATAGGATTGAACACAATACTCTATAGTCTTGTGTACATTGTGCAGGAGCGGGACATCGAGAGGACAGTGGGCATCAACACGGGTCACGTGGACACCTCGGACTTTGTGCTGGAGGACGCTGACCGCGATTTCTTGGTGGAGGTCAGTATGTCATTTGCACGACAATTTACGTGACTGATTTTTTTAAACAAATAAATGTGTCCTTTGAACTTAGGAGGGTGAAACAGGGCTAACGACGGTGGACATAAGATTAGGCCATGGAATTGGTGTAATCATCATCGTCATTGTTGCAGCAAGTTATTAGTGAGGGACTTTTGCCGCGATATTTTCTCTGCGTAAATAAGGTAAGGATATCACAAATAGCGCTTGTGCTCGTCATTGAGAGTCATTCAACAAGTTAGTTTTCCTTTTCAGAGGGGACGGTTGGCTTGCGAGTCGTTCCTGAAGTATTACGCCGCCGTCAAAAACTTGCCCAAAAAGAATGCAAAAAATGGTGACGTCAGCACCCCTACAGGAAACGCGGAGACACCATTGGCCAACAACAACAACGAGGGCGCAGGGGATGCCGTGACAGTGGAGAGAGTGATCGTGGTGGAGAAGCAGACAGTGGCGAGACTGGAATCTTTGGGACTGCCTTATGTGGATGACGAAACGGAAGTGAACACCAGCGTTGAGGTCTTTGAAATGATCAACACTGATGAGCAATCGCCGTGTGAGTTGTTATTTGCTTCTTGTTTTCTGCAGCTTTACGCAGCTAAATTCCCTTTTTATTGAAAAACTCGCTCATGCGTGTGTGTGTGTGTGTGTGTGTGTGTGTGTGTGTGTGTGTGTGTGTGTGTGTGTATGTGTGTGTACATGCATATGTGTGTGTGTGTGTGTGTGGATGTGTCTGTGTGTGCGTGTGTGTGTGTGTGTGTGTGTGTGGATGTGTCTGTGTGTGTTTGTTTGTGTGTGTGTGTGTGTGTGTGTGTGTGTGTGTGATGTTGTTGGTGTTAGCTTCTTGGTTCATTGGTCGGTCAGACGACCCTGTGATTGGTTGGTCAGTTCGATGTTGAGTTCAGCTCAAATGATCGGCTTAGTAATCATGTAAGACAAGTTTTAGGATTTCATGACAAAGATAACAGCGAAACAAAAACTATATTAACTTTAGAACAACATTAATTTTCTTTTTTATTTGTTCATTTCAGTTTTGCCTAAGGAGTCTGGCACATGACCTGAGGGACGTCATACCGATCTCTGCTTGTTAAACGTTAATGACGTCACAATGCCAACTGCATCTGGCAGGTGCTTAAAGTACTAACGGATGGCGAACGGGGTATGTGTGTACGCCGGGGCAGAGCAGAAAGTGAGTTCAACGGAATGATCGACACAGAGACTGGTGTTACCAAGATTGTGACAATCGGCTCAATTGCCTTCGTTTTGATGAGGCAACGGGGAAAGTTACAATACTAGATGTTAACCTTCCTCCAAGCAATTGTGATGCCTTTCTACGAGCTGGGTGCCAAATGTCACCTTGTTGATTCGTGCCGAAACGGTGAGAAAGTTTGTATAAGTTTGGGCGGCGTTCTGCCAACCAAGGACTGCGGACTCCAAACAACTTTCACGTACACAGGACCGGAAATAACGCCGATGAGTGCTCGCCAGCTATGCTTCTGACAGAGATTAGCGCTTTTGCCAGGAAGCTAATGTGTGTACAGATAAGAGGAAGCTAATGTGTGTACAGATAAGAGGAAGCTAATGTGTGTACAGATAAGAGGAAGCTAATGTGTGTACAGATAAGAGGAAGCTAATGTGTGTACAGATAAGAGGAAGCTAATGTGTGTACAGATAAGAGGAAGCTAATGTGTGTACAGATAAGAGGAAGCTAATGTGTGTACAGATAAGAGGAAGCTAATGTGTGTACAGATATTTATAAGAGGAAGCATAATCTTTTTTCCATGTAAAAGAATGAACAGATCAGAGGTGGTGTAAACAGATCAGAGGTGGTGTAAACAGATCAGAGGTGGTGTAAACAGATCAGAGGTGGTGTAAACGATCATCTACGCGAGTAAGCATTGAGAGCAGCGCGAAAACTGACCTTTCCTGCAAAGTGAAAAGTACACCCGTGGTTGTGACTGCGAAGAGAATCACGCGCAATAAGACTTGTTTATTCGCGGGACAGTAATGCGGAAGCCACAGTGGGTGGTAATGTTCCAGAACAAATACTTTCTGAGAAACGGCAAACTGTGTACATTTGCCTGTTAGAATATATGTATGGGAATGTCGCTAAACCTGGAACAGTTAAGGAGAAACAGCCGTACCAGACAAAAAAATTATTATTGCAAAGCGTTTTTTATACTGTCACATACTAGACTCTATCAGTAAACAAACAAACAACATAAGATAAAATAAAAGTCACACAACTCATCAAACTGACCATTATAAAAATTTCTGCATTTGTTCCAGGTTGGACGCATGGGTGTGTAAAGTGGAACACTGTGTTGTCAAACTCGGAACACATGCAAAAACACACTGACTCTCTTTCTAGCTCTGTCTGTGTCTCACACACACATATATACACCCACACACTCTCAATCACACGCACACAATTACACATTGCCACACACACAAGATAAATTCATACGTCATAACATTTTGATTTAGCCATCTTATTTAAATGTCTGTTTTTCCACATAACATTGGATTTTTACCAAAGAAATAGTAAATTTGATAACAATTAATGCCTCAAATGTGAAAAAAATATAAATAAGGGCTAGGTCTAAACAAATCGGATAAAAAAAACTGTTTTTGTAAAACATAAAAAAGAAGCTAAGAAACGATTTTTCACTCAATGTCCTTTTGTTTTCTACTTTCAGTGCAGTCCTCGTGTGATCAATGCCGTGTGTATACTGCTGGCACTGTATAATGTTCAAAGGGGTGTTGGTGCCACACAAGAAGCAGTACCAAGATATTTCGCAGCATAAAAGTCGTGACAGGAACACCAAATGTTCTTGATGCGCAACGCAAACCCATTTCCCCGTTTCTGACAGCCGACAACGCGCAGCCCATTTCTTCGGGTAGCCACCGTCCGGGTCCCAAAATACTGTAAAACAAATCAATCAACCATTCAATAAAAGGTATAGAAGGAAAAAATACAATAAAACTGAAAAGAGAATTGAGTACGTGACTAAAACGGTTCTATGCTAAATGCCCCCCGGACACCTGCCCCCCTCCCCCCCCCCCCCCCCGGACAACAGTACTGCCCCCCGGACAACAGTACTGCCACCCGGACAACAGTACTGCCCCCCCGGACAACAGTACTGCCCCCCGGACAACAGTACTGCCCCCCGGACAACAGTACTGCCCCCTGGACATTTGCCCGCCTAGGACACTTGCCCCCCGTGACAATGAATTGCCCCCCATTCTTGTCTGTATGTTTAGCGAGTTATCAAGTGTTGTATTGTTGTCTAGAGGGTATTCATAGGTAATGGAAATCTATAATTTGTTTTCTCAACGATATCTATATAATGCTTCCTGGTTTGAATACACACACACACACACATACACACACACACACGCGCGCGCGCGCGCAAACACACACACACACACACACACACACACATATATATACACACACACTCACACACATATAGACACATACACATAAATACTGTAAACACCCAGACAAAGACAAACTGACAGACATACACACAGACAAACCGACACAGACACTTGCACGCCCACACTTACGCCCGCATTTACACCAGCAAACACACACACACACACACACACACACACACACACACACACACACACACACACACACACACACACACACACACACACACACACACACACACACACACTCTTATTGAAGTGAACGGCTTTTGCAAAAACTTGCACGAAGAGTGGTGAGAAAAAAATTGGGGGGCAGGTGTCCGGGGGGCAGTTGTCCTCCCTCGGTGGGGGGGGGGGGGGGGCAGGTGTCCGGGGGGCAATTGTCCTAGTAGGGCAATTGTCCGGAGGGGGGGGGCAGTTGTCGGGGAACAATTATCCAGGGGGCAATTAGCCTGCCACGGACTAAAAACACCAGTGTTCACTTTATCGTTTGATGAGGGTAAGATGGAACAGAATGCGTCAAAGCTGGAACACTGTTCCATGTTTGCCTCTATATGTGTTCCAGCATAGCCGCATGGCACCTGCATGGATTTCGACTTTAGCTGTAGGATACATGTGACGTTTCCAATCTTTTTTCCCCGTTCATAGTGTAACACATTGATGTAGGTTTGTGATAGCAATCAACATTTTATGTGAACGTATATAGATAAAGAGTAATAAAACGAATTCTAGACAATAGAAATAAGAAGAAGAAGGGAGAAAAGTTAAAAAAAACGTACATCTTCTTTGGTTTTGCCGCAGTTGTCATTTTTCTTTTTGCAATAACATCGGAGGAGGTCACTAGACATTTCTGCTAAAAAAAAATTCATGAATTGTTTCCCGTTGACCGCATATTGAGGTGTTCCAAGTTAGCCGACTGTTCCGGGATTGGCGACTTTCCCTTATATTTGTAATGTTTGATCACAATGAGTTCTGCATTCCGTGAGAGTACAAGTGGTTTCGCAAATTACGCCGAGTAATGTCGACAACCTGCTACCTGTCGCTGCCGATTTTTTCCGAGTATCGCACTAATTTTTTTTCAGTGACCTATATATATATATTAAACTAGATGAATACCCGCTTCGCCGGGTACGGCTTCGCCGGGAAGAAGTCGAGCCGAATACCCGGCTGCGCCGGGGACCCGGCTGCGCTGGCTGCCTAAACAACCGCTTGGTTACAAATAGACAGAAGAGGAAGAATGGCAGGGAATGGTTCACCAAATCTAGGTTTTGACTTTACAGTGGTTACTTTCCTTCTTGTGTATTTGGCCGTGTTTTGAAAGATGAGTGCTGAGACTACTCCTGGGTTAGGCCAAGAAAAAAATTCAATGTTTTCGATGTTCCGACCAACCCTATTTTTTCTACTTCCAACCCTAGAACGTTTTTTGGCTTATAAACAACACAAAAAATATCACATGCGCCTGTGTAAATAAAAAAACATATTTCATCATAAAACTAAAGAAGAAAAGAAGTAGCCGACCTACCGATTCTAATTGGGTTTACCTTGTCATCAGAAACAAACTGTAGGGGGTGGGCGGGGGGGGGGGGGGGGGTGGGTGGGTGGGCGGAGCCTTACAGTTACTAATGCATTCACGCCAAAGTAAGAAATTGAAAAAGCTTTCAAAGGCATTATTTGGCCGCGTCTGGATTTTTTTTAAATTTACAAAACTCGCTTTCCTTCTAGTTTATTCAGTCTTTTTGGGGGGAGCGTTATCTGCTTACGCTCCAGGCGACAGCAATACAACAAGCATCCACATTCCGGCTTAGGTACCATTGTGTTGTTACAGTGAACACAGCCCTGTAAATAAAAGCCAAGCAGGAAAAAAAAAGGAAACTTTCCAATCCATTCTCACCTGGAGGAATGTGGGAATATCACACCTTTTCCGTGCAGAGCCCAGGAGAGTTCTGTATTTGCAAGACAAATCGTCGTGATTCTTGCTACCGGCATTCTGAATGGGAAAGTTATTGATTTGTGAAAGCAACAAAAAGCTTGGTTTTGTATTGTCGAGGAAAGGATCGCATAACCCTGTGCAGGAAGAGAATTTATGAAGGATGAAGCCTTGCCCCAAAAGCAGTTTTGTCGCTGAGAGCTGTTGTCCAATATCAGTTATTGCCTGCTTGAAATCATGTCGGGATTCATAGGATTTGATGTTTTTGTCAAACTGTGCAGCTGGATTTATTGCGATATAAGTTTTGTGCTGGTTTGATCTAGCATTCAAAGACATGTTCCGCCTTGGAATAAAGAAGTAAGTGTGGACTATTGTACACATGCATGTAAACTGAAGTTTTAACAGAAGATTACAAGGAGAAATTTATATTTTCTTATTTTAACTTTTGACATGGTGATTACGTAAGACATGTATGATACTCTTACTGGACCATTGCTACTTCCACAATGTTTAAATTGGAAAAGAAGAAAAAAGCCCTAATCACAGAAGTCAAAAAAAGCTTCTGCAAAGACAAGAATTAACACGTTGTGATTCTATTCGACTTTGTGAAGATACTAGACATTCTATCTATATATATATATATATATATACGACGACTTGTGTGTGTGTGTGTGTGTGTGTGTGTGTGTGTGTGTGTGTGTGTGTGTGTGTGTGTGTGTGTGTGTGTTCGCGATGCACGGCCAAAGTTCTCGATGGATCTGCTTCAAGTTTGGTGAGTAGACCCCGGACACAACCTGGTCGAATGAGAATGTTCAACACGTGCTCTCAGCGCGCAGCGCTGAACCGATTTTGGTTTTTCTGTTCATCTTCCCAGATCCATTCCCAGTAACTCTTCCTTATCTTCTCCAGTGTTTTGCGTTTATCTCCCTTCCTTCGTGTGGCGTCAATCCATATTCCCGTTACTATTTTTAGAAGGTCACTGTCCACAACGCTTTCATCCCGACGAAGCCGGATATTCCCGTTACTATTTTTAGAAGGTCACTGTCCACAACGCTTTCATCCCGGCGAAGCCGGGTATTCCTCTACTTCTTCCCGGCAAAGTACTTGAAAATAATTGAATTGCTTGCATGTTTTGTTTATACTAAAAGCTACATTCAATCGCCGCCATTCCATTATGTAATGATGTGTACATCTGTACATCAATGAAGTATTGTGTCCATTCCCATTGGAAAGCCAATGGAATCCAATGCTAAAGATTGTGCCGATCGAGTTACAGTCTTGACAAGCTCATTCCGAAGGGGGACAATTATTACATCTACCTTAATACGGTTTCAATATATTTTTCGCCTTTTTAACACCATTCTCAGTCGATGTTTGTTTGTTTATCTGTTTGTTGGTTTGAGTGTTTTTAAAATAGTTCAGTTTGTTGGACGTTGAACATTATAATAATTATAATTATCTGCCGAGTACAGTTTCAAGGTGCGGTTAGGTCTTTGCCAAATGAGACATTCGGGAAATGTACGAAGTTACCTTTCAAAACATCGTTTTGGCTATTGAAGCACAACGTTTGTTTGTGTGTTTGTTCACTTTTGTGAACACTTAAATGATAGGTTTTTGTATCCAAGCCGTATTTCGTTGCTTTTTCAACACCATCGCACTTCCCTTTTTTGAAG
>NC_090256.1:1488313-1500813 GCF_037325665.1 Littorina saxatilis | reverse complement strand
CGAGCGTTTAAACGGAGAAACAATTAAGGTACTTGTACAAAATCTGTTCATTATACGGTTGACTCAACGCATGGGAAACCATATCGAGAGAGTCGTCAAAGATCGCAGTCAGTGATTGGCTTAATTATTTTATTCACGCCAAATCAATAAGATTTTAGTGAGAGAACCCCTCTGTTGAACCCCTCTGTTGAACCTAACACATTCATCACAATTCTACGTACATGAGTAACGTGCTCCGTCGAGGATAACACAAAATTCCGCTCGGTACTGTATGGGCAAGAGAGCACTATTGGATGGGTCTAATGCGTTGTGTGGCATGTTTATTACCACTTCAAGTATAGTGCTAAGTAGTCTAACTTGCTTCCAGATGGTCGTGTTGATTTGTACGGGTTACGAACAGCGTAATGCTCAGTCTGCGTGCTGCGTCAGTTATCAGCTTTTTATAGTTAGTGGACTCATAACCGTCTTCAACAATTGTTACTACGCGCGATATGTATAGTAGTAACAGGAGTTGTTGGTTGCGTGCCGCTTTTAGGGAGGATTTCACCATTACCGTCTTAAACACTTAAACACAGTTTTCGTGCGATTTTGTTGTAGCTATGACATGAGACGTCAATTATTACAAAACTGGACTTTCTTTCGTGTTGTGCGTGCGCGCGAGTGAGTGTGTGTGTGTGTGTGTGTGTGTGTGTGTGTGTGTGTGTGTGTGTGTGTGTGTGTGTGTGTGTGTGTGTGTGTGTGTGTGTGTGTGTGTGTGTTTTCTTCAGAAAAAAAACGTAGTTGACGTAAGCAATCGACTCATGTCGTTTTTTGATCTTAAGTTACAAACCTAAAACCGCAGATAAGTCTCCATGTCTTCTTTAACAGCGATTGTTAAAACCAAAGGTCTACAACTGTCCTCATTCTCAGCACTTGAAGTTACAGTCAAGGTTGCATTATGTTCTTTTCCAGCGATCGGAAACACCCTTGACAGTATTGTCTCTTTTAAACAGCTCATAGGTAACAACTAAGGTAGCTGCGTGATCGTGACCACTTATGCTGTGGGATTTTGCTTTCTTTTCAACTTTCACCTGAGTGTGAAGGAGAAACTGTGGAGTCCCTGCGGCGAACTGCACACTCTGTGTCATCAACAACATTCACTGTCTAGCATGGCCACGCGAACTGCACACTCTGTTTCATCAACAACATTCACTGTCTAGGCATGGCCACGCGAACTGCACACTCTGTTTCATCAACAACATTCACTGTCTAGCATGGCCACGCGAACTGCACACTCTGTTTCATCAACAACATTCACTGTCTAGCATGGCGGCGAACTGCACACTCTGTTTCATCAACAACATTCACTGTCTAGCATGGCCACTGCACACTCTGTTTCATCAACAACATTCACTGTCTAGCATGGCCACTGCACACTCTGTTTCATCAACAACATTCACTGTCTAGCATGGCGGCGAACTGCACACTCTGTTTCATCAACAACATTCACTGTCTAGCATGGCCACTGCACACTCTGTTTCATCAACAACATTCACTGTCTAGCATGGCCACTGCACACTCTGTTTCATCAACAACATTCACTGTCTAGCATGGCCACTGCACACTCTGTTTCATCAACAACATTCACTGTCTAGCATGGCCACTGCACACTCTGTTTCATCAACAACATTCACTGTCTAGCATGGCCACTGCACACTCTGTTTCATCAACAACATTCACTGTCTAGCATGGCCACTGCACACTCTGTTTCATCAACAACATTCACTGTCTAGCATGGCCACTGCACACTCTGTTTCATCAACAACATTCACTGTCTAGCATGGCCACTGCACACTCTGTTTCATCAACAACATTCACTGTCTAGCATGGCCACTGCACACTCTGTTTCATCAACAACATTCGCTGTCTAGGCATGGCCACGCGAACTGCACACTCTGTTTCATCAACAACATTCACTGTCTGGCATGGCCACTGCACACTCTGTTTCATCAACAACATTCACTGTCTAGGCATGGCCACGCGAACTGCACACTATGTTTCATCAACAACATTCACTGTCTAGCATGGCCACTGCACACTCTGTTTCATCAACAACATTCACTGTCTAGCATGGCCACGCGAACGCAAGAGAAGAACAAGATGATGAAGAAGAAGGAAAAGAACAAGAACAAACACAACAAGAAGAACAAGAAGTTGAGTTACGACGTGGAGGATGTCAGGGTGCCGGAGGATGTCAGGGTGCCGGAGGATGTCAGGGTGCCGGAGGATGTCAGGGTGCCGGAGGATGTCAGGGTGTCGGAGGATGTCAGGGTGCCGGAGGATGTCAGGGTGCCGGAGGATGTCAGGGTGCCGGAGGATGTCTAGGGGCCGGAGGATGTCAGGGTGCCGGAGGATGTCAGGGTGGCGGAGGATGTCAGGGTGCCGGAGGATGTCAGGGTGCCGGAGGATGTCAGGGTGTCGGAGGATGTCAGGGTGCCGGAGGATGTCAAGGTGCCGGAGGATGTCAGGGTGCCGGAGGATGTCAAGGGGCCGGAGGATGTCAGGGTGCCGGAGGATGTCAGGGTGGCGGAGGATGTCAGGGTGCCGGAGGATGTCAGGGGGCCGGAGGATGTCAGGGTGCCGGAGGATGTCAGGGTGCCGGAGGATGTCAGGGGGCCGGAGGATGTCAGGGGGCCGGAGGATGTCAGGGTGCCGGAGGATGTCAGGGTGCCGATGTCAGGGTGCTGGAGGATGTCAGGGTGCCGGAGGATGTCAGGGTGCTGGAGGATGTCAGGGTGCCGGAGGATGTCAGGGTGCCGGAGGATGTCAGGGGGCCGGAGGATGTCAGGGTGC
This sequence comes from Littorina saxatilis, assembly GCF_037325665.1. Lineage (NCBI taxonomy): Eukaryota > Metazoa > Mollusca > Gastropoda > Littorinimorpha > Littorinidae > Littorina > Littorina saxatilis. The sequence continues at coordinate 1,497,981 of NC_090256.1, read as the reverse complement.
CGGAGGATGTCAGGGTGCCGGAGGATGTCAGGGGGCCGGAGGATGTCAGGGTGCCGGAGGATGTCAGGGTGCCGGAGGATGTCAGGGTGCCGGAGGATGTCAGGAGGCCGGAGGATGTCAGGGGGCCGGAGGATGTCAGGGTGCCGGAGGATGTCAGGGTGCCGGAGGATGTCAGGGTGCCGGAGGATGTCAGGGTGCCGGAGGATGTCAGGGTGCCGGAGGGTGTCAGGGTGCCGGAGGATGTCAGGGTGCCGGAGGATGTCAGGGGGCCGGAGGATGTCAGGGGGCCGGAGGATGTCAGGGGGCCGGAGGATGTCAGGGTGCCGGAGGATGTCAGGGTGCCGGAGGATGTCAGGGTGCCGGAGGATGTCAGGGGGCCGGAGGATGTCAGGGTGCCGGAGGATGTCAGGGTGCCGGAGGATGTCAGGGTGCCGGAGGATGTCAAGGGGCCGGAGGATGTCAGGGTGCCGGAGGATGTCAGGGTGCCGGAGGATGTCAGGGTGCCGGAGGATGTCAGGGGGCCGGAGGATGTCAGGGGGCCGGAGGATGTCAGGGGGCCGGAGGATGTCAGGGGGCCGGAGGATGTCAGGGTGCCGGAGGATGTCAGGGTGCCGGAGGGTGTCAGGGTGCCGGAGGATGTCAGGGTGCCGGAGGATGTCAGGGTGCCGGAGGATGTCAGGGGGCCGGAGGATGTCAGGGTGCCGGAGGATGTCAGGGTGTCGGAGGATGTCAGGGTGCCGGAGGATGTCAGGGGGCCGGAGGATGTCAGGGTGCCGGAGGATGTCAGGGTGCCGGAGGATGTCAGGGTGCCGGAGGATGTCAGGGGGCCGGAGGATGTCAGGGTGCCGGAGGATGTCAGGGTGCCGGAGGATGTCAGGGTGCCGGAGGATGTCAGGGGGCCGGAGGATGTCAGGGGGCCGGAGGATGTCAGGGGGCCGGAGGATGTCAGGGGGCTGTCAGGGGGCCGGAGGATGTCAGGGTGCCGGAGGATGTCAGGGTGCCGGAGGATGTCAAGGGGCCGGAGGATGTCAGGGTGCCGGAGGATGTCAGGGTGCCGGAGGATGTCAGGGTGCCGGAGGATGTCAGGGGGCCGGAGGATGTCAGGGTGCCGGAGGATGTCAGGGTGCCGGAGGATGTCAGGGTGCCGGAGGATGTCAGGGTGCCGGAGGATGTCAGGGTGTCGGAGGATGTCAGGGTGCCGGAGGATGTCAGGGTGCCGGAGGGTGTCAGGGTGCCGGAGGATGTCAGGGTGCCGGAGGATGTCAGGGTGCCGGAGGATGTCAGGGTGCCGGAGGATGTCAGGGTGCCGGAGGATGTCAGGGTGCCGGAGGATGTCAGGGTGTCGGAGGATGTCAGGGTGTCGGAGGATGTCAGGGTGCCGGAGGATGTCAGGGTGTCGGAGGATGTCAGGGGGCCGGAGGATGGATGGGTGCCGGAGGATGTCAAGGTGCCGGAGGATGTCAGGGGGCCGGAGGATGTCAGGGTGCCGGAGGATGTCAGGGGGCCGGAGGATGTCAGGGTGCCGGAGGATGTCAGGGGGCCGGAGGATGGATGGGTGCCGGAGGATGTCAGGGGGCCGGAGGATGGATGGGTGCCGGAGGGTGGATGGGTGCCGGAGGATGTCAGGGGGCCGGAGGATGGATGGGTGCTGGAGGATGTCAGGGTGCCGGAGGATGGATGGGTAAGGGGAGCGAGAGCTAAAAAATAAAGTCAAACTAAACACGTCGTGTAGAGGTATAATCTCAAGTCTAAACAATAAAGTCAATCTAAACACGTCGTGTGGAGGTATAATCTCAAGTCTAAACAATAAAGTCAATCTAAACACGTCGTGTAGAGGTATAATCTCAAGTCTAAACGCAGGTTGGATTGACGGGACCAAACAATAAATTCAATCGAAATACACACACACACACACGCACGTACACTCAGACACACACACACACACACTCGCACGTACACACACACACACACACAAGCACGCACGCACGCACGCACGCACGCATGCATGCCCAGACTGAGTTTCTTCCGGGGGCCAGTTTGGGTTACTTCCAGGTCGGGCTCAGAACTCATCGGCCAGCATTTGGAAAGAAACCTGTTTTTAAGCCTCACAAAGGGGTAGACCTTTTACACATTGTAAGATGCCAGTCGGGTAGGAATGCCATGGAGGTCTCTCGCTATCATGACAACACAACCAACAACAAATTCTGTGTGTCGACTTACAATGCATTCTGTGTGTCGACTTACAATGCATTCTGTGTGTCGACTTACAATGCATTCTGTGTGTCGACTTACAATGCATTCTGTGTGTCGACTTACAATGCATTCTGTGTGTCGACTTACAATGCATTTCCTTCAGTGCTGACAATCATGTATAACGCTAACAGTTGACATAATTATATCAGGTCAAATCTACATTGACCGTAACGTCACACACTGGTCAACTTTACAGGCCATTCGTGGCAAACTCAGTTTGTATTAACCAATTTCATTAGAAAATAACAAGGAGAGATACGTATCCACCGAAAGAACGAGAGCACATATCCATGTCAAATGTTTGCCCGTGGAGGCTTCTTAATTAGGACAACACTAATAAGAGAAACTTTAGTCAACATTAATCAACTTTATGTTAAAGGTCCTCTTCGTAAAACACTCTTCAAGAAACTGGCACAAACAAAAAATCAATACTTAAAACATGATCGACATTGGTAGGAAGATTTTCAAGTGGAATCAACCAAGCCACTGCAGTTTGGTTGATTCCAATCACTGTAAACTTTCACGACTGTGGAGACGAGTCCTAACTTTCTTCGCGCGTGTAACCGTAACCAGGAACAATCGTTGGGGATAATGAGAGACACGCAAAGCATGTGTCTAATCCAATGGATCAACACTTGACTTCCTTTGCCACCGCCAGTAATGACGACTTGAGAATGTTGTGCATTTTCTTGGTCTGTTCAATGCGCCGTGCGACTTTTGGCTATACTGTTTTGCGTATTCCGCGATATGTTTAACTGGGTTTTCAGGCTTTTTGAATCTGTTTACACTTCTTAATACCTTCGAAGTTTTCTTATTTATTTGTCATGACGTCATTTTCAAGAAGTGTGATTCTACTGCTGAATGGCATATGTGTGTGTTTGTCGTGTGCCAGTGTGTGTGTGTGCGTGTGTGGGTGTGCGCCGTTGTGTGTGTGTGTGTGTGTGTGTGTGCGTGCGTGCGTGTGTGTGTGCCGTGAGTGTGTGTGTGTGTGTGTGTGTGTGTGCGTACGCGTTTCACGTGTGTGTGTGTGTGTGTGTGTGTGTGTGTGCGTGCGTGTGTGTGTGTGTGTATGTGTGTGTGTGTGTGGGTGTGTGCGTGAGAGTGTGTCTGTCTGTCTGTCTGTCTGTCTGCCTGTCTGCCTGTCTATCTGTCTGCCTGTGTGTGTGTGTGTGTATTTGAGTGTGTGCTTAAGTGTGTGGGAGCCGCATCGTATGAATGTATCTTTTGTGTACCGTGTGCACGTGCATGCGATGCCTTTGTGTTATGTAACTCCTGGACCACTCGCAGCCCTGACCTTCTCTGCCTGTCAGCTTTCAGACAGTTTTTCCATTGCGGTTCCGAGGTTCAGAGACTGTGGCCTGTGCTAGAGTCTCTTCCCTCTCTCCCTCTTTGGCTCTCTTTGTCTCTATCTCTCTTTCTCTCTCTGTCTCTTTCTCTGTCTGTCTGTTTGTCTCTGTCAGTCTCTGTCTCTGTCTCTGTGTCTCTCTCTCTCTGTCTCTCTCTCTCTGTCTCTCTCTCTGTCTCTCTGTCTGTCTGCCTGTCTGTCTGTCTGTCTGTCTCTTTCTCTCTCTCTGTCTCTTTCTCTCTCTCTCTCTCTCTCTCTCTCTCTCTCTCCTCTCTCTCATACACGAAAACACACATACATATACGCGCACATACAGAAACAAGTCGCGTAAGGCGAAATAACAACATTTAGTCAAGCTGTCGAACTCACAGAATGAAACTGAACGCACTGCATTTTTTCACCAAGACCGCATACTCGTAGTTTCGTCAGTCCACCGCTCGTGGCAAAGGCAGTGAAATCGACAAGCCAGAATAGTGCGGTAATGGTACCGCTGAGTAGGATAACACGCTTTTCTGTATCTCTATATTCTTTTTAGCGTACTGAGTTTGTTTTTAATCCAAGCATATCATATCTATTTGTTTTTGGAATCAGGGACCGACAAGGAATAAGATGAAATTGTTTCTAAATCGATTTTGGACAATTAATTTTAATCATAATTTTCATATTTTTAATTTTCAGAGCTTGTTTGTAATCCAAATATAACATATTTATATGTTTTTGGAATCAGAAAAGGACGAAGAATAAGATGAAATTGTTTTTGGATCGTCTAAAAAAAATTATTTTAATGACCAAATTCATACATTATTTTTTAAGCCACCAACCTGAAATGCAATACCAAAGTCCGGCCTTTGTCGAAGATTGCGTTGCCAAAATTTCAATCAATTTGATTGAAAAATGAGGGTGTGACAGTGCCGTCTCAACTTTTACAAAAAGCCGGATATGACGTCATCAAAAAAATTTATCGAAACAATAACAAAAACATCCGGGGATATCATTCCCAGGAACTCTCATGTAAAATTTCATAAAGATCGGTTCGGTAGTTTAGTCTGAATCGCTCTACACACACACACACACACACATACATACATACATACATACATCCCAAGATGGCGACCAGACATGAAAACCATGTCAGCTAGGAGCTAAAAATGGGACGTACACGATACTCAGGTCGAAATAAAACCGGGAAAGAACAAAAATATTATGCTGTGAGTAGAGGTAGAAAAATCGGAATTTTCTCAAATTGGAACGAAGCCTCGAAATCCGTCACTTCATATCCTAAAGCTACCCACAAGAGCTACCTCACGCTTGAGGAAGCACACAACGCTATGGCACAAGCTGGGATTCCTAATCCTAGTTTGTTTGAAAATGTTGAGACCGGAGGAGAAGAGGAAAACAACAACAACAAAAACAGTGAGGAAACCCTAGTAAAAGAATTTGTGGGTTCTGTGCAAAACAACGAAGAAGTTGAGAAAGAAACGGCGAGTTCGTTCGGTAACCAAGGACTCGAGGTCGAAAAAGAACACCCAATGACATCAGAAAAAGACAGATCATTAACTTGCACGGACTGCAAAACGAAGGTAGCGTGGAGAGATACTAAGCTACCGGTTTACCAAATATGTTTATTTGTCCGGAAGCAACGCAAGTTTACTTGTGAAACATGTGCACAAGATGATCTCGACGAGAAAATTTTCGAGGACGTTCACGCGCTGATGCCGGAGACGACCTCTGGAGTTCATGACAACGAAGGCGAACTTCCAGACGATCGGGAAAGACAGACACTGAGAAACTCAGTGGAGCTGCTGATTGCCGAGACCTCTGACACCAAGGGGATGGTGCAATTGTTGGAGAGCGCGATCACTAACCTGGCAGAACGCCTAGAAAAGAGCGAAATGAAAACCAGGGAAGACATGCACGAGCTACATCGAACCATGACAACCACACGTGAGAAAGAGCGAGAAACGGAGCAAAAGAAGAACGTAATGCAGGCAAGTTTCTCAGAAATTTTGAAAACACCTACGTCTGATAAAAATATTCCAAACACATCCACCAGCAAGGTAAAACAATCTTCTGTTGAAGTTGTTTCCAGAAGAAAAAGAGAAAAAACGTCAACAAAGAAAATCACGCGAGATTCTGACGTCAAACAAGCCTCGACGCCGAATGAATCTTCTGACGTCAAGGAACTTGAAATGACGTCACGAAGTCGAAAAAAAAAGAAGAAAATAGCAGAAAGGAATTCAAGCTTCCAAAACTCACTCTCTTTACCATTCTCGGTTACTGAAACTGAAACATCATCGTCAGAAGAGGAAGAAAAGGAAGAAGATGAAGGGGACTCTGAACTACCATCCGTGATCATCATTCACGACAGTATCCTGAAAGACATCGACTACGAACGACTGGGAAAGCAACACGGCATGCGTGTGAACGGGAAAAAAGCGGGAAATATCGAAGAAGCCGAGATAGAAATGAAAAACACAAGACAAAAGCCTGAAGCATTCGTTTTCCACACGGGTCTAAACGACATCAGGATAAACTCGGGACAAAAAGCCGCTGCAAAGATGCAAAAACTGATCAAAAATACCAAAGACACTTTCCCCTCCAGCAAAATAGTCATCAGCAAAGTGGCGCCAACAAGCAAAGAAGAACTAAATTCAAAACGTGACGTTCTGAACGCAATCGTCTTCGCCGAATATCAGGAAGACAAAAATGTCTCGTTTGTGTCCTACGAAGACTTATACGCATTTTCACGAGATGGAGTACACCCAGCCTTGAAAGGAACCGGACACCTCGCGAAGACCTTAGGAAACCATCTCGAAGGCCTTCTATGGAAGACTCAAGGGAAAAAAGGCAAACGAAATGAGAGCTTCAACAACGCATGGAGACATGATCAAAGAAGTCACCCCCAAATGAATGAACGCTACAACAACACATGGAGACATGACCAAAGAAGTCACCCCTCAATGAATGAGCGCTACAGCAACACATGGAGACATGACCAAAGAAGTCACCCCTCAATGAATGAGCGCTACAACAACACATGGAGACATGACCAAAGAAATCACCCCCAAATGAATGAGCGCTACAACAACACATGGAGACATGACCAAAGAAGTCACCCCTCAATGAATGAGCGCTACATCAACACACGGAGACAGGACCAAGGAAGTCACCCCCCAATGAGGAGTCAAGGATGGAAGAGAAACTATCCACCGACAAGGAGAGGATGGTTTAACCACCCAAGTTCTTTCACATCATACTCTCCTTACTTCGACCAAACATGAGATATCAAGTACGGACCAAGACGACAAGAAATAGAACCAAACAGCTTCATTGTCGAAACTGAAATTAACAAATTCATTGTTTATATTTCATTCTAGTTATTTTAGTTATGTTTGAAAAACATTGTTCATCCATTAAAATTTTGTCGTGGAACCTTAAAGGGGTAAAAGAAAAAATACACGGAGATATTGTACACAAGCTGAACGAACAAGATATCCAACAATACATGAATAAATACGACATAGTTTTTATAGAAGAAACTCATCTTGACAAAGAAAATAAGGACAATATTTACATCACTGGGTTTGGTAGGGGACAACATTTCATAAGACCAAAAAGAAAAAAAGCCACAAGTGCATCAGGAGGAATCAGTCTATTTATTAAAGAACATTTACAACAAAAAATTACCATATTACCAAGAAGTAATTGCGACATTGTGTGGTTACAAATCAAAAACAAGAATACTAGAGGAGCAGATTTGTTCATAGGCTGTGCATATATACCACCTGAGACGTCTTCATTTGGAAGAGAATTCACATCAAAAGTGTGGGACAAACTTGAAGAAGACTTAGAAGAATTATCGTCGAAAGGCTACGTCACACTATGTGGTGATTTTAACTCAAGAACTGGTGATCTCCAAGACTATATTCCTTCTGACAATGATGTATTCAAGTACCCTTATGAACACTTTACTAACTTAAATAGGCACTCGTCAGACAAAGTCGTTCAAAAGTATGGTAGAAGGTTAATCGACTTATGTTTACATAATAACATGAATATACTGAATGGGAGAGCTCTTGGTGATATAAATGGTCGCTATACGTGTTATACGCCACACGGATGTAGTGTAGTTGACTACTTCATATGTTCACAAGAAATACTCAAAGAGGTAATTTACATGAAAGTACATAACTTACAAATATACTCAGATCACTGTCCATTGGAAATGAAAATTCAAATACCATTTATTGATACAACTATTAACAACAACAAATCAACAGAACGAAACAAATATAACAGTTTTTCCAAAAATGATGAAGAAATCATAACCGAAAAATATCAATGGGATTGTAAATCTGAAGATATTTTCAAAAGATATCTTGACACGCAAGATATGAAAAACAAATTAAAACTCATACAATTAGATATTGATAGAATAAAACATAATAATGGAAATATTACTGCAGAAGATGACATAAACTATTTAACAGATGAAGTTACAAAAATGTTAAACAATGCTGCAAATACATGCCTTAAAAAAAGGATCATCAAAAAAAGCAAACACAATCGAAAAAAGAAAAACAAAAGGTGGTTTGACAAAGAATGCTATTTACAGAGAAGAGAATTAAAATCGTTATTAAATGCATTAAATAGACGCCCTTATGATAAAAACTTATGTCAAAAATATTACGCTATACGAAAAAGATATAACTCAAACATAAAGAAAAAGAAAAATATTTTAAAGAATAAACTAGTAACAAAATTAAATAATGATTTCAACAACGACCCCAATGAACTATGGAAAACATTGAAAGAGTTAAGATCTATGGGAGACAGTAACAATAACACAACATATACAGTAAATCCAATGAAATGGATGAATCATTTAGAAAAATTAATAAGCATGGAAACTAAAGTCACAGAAGAAAGAAAGAAAACAATTGCAGAAGAACTAAGTAAAATAGAAAATAATGATAATATACCTATGTTAGACGATCCAATAACAGAAAAAGAAATAAGACAAGAATGCAAATTACTAAAACCAAAGAAATCGCCAGGTAAAGATAAAATTACTAATGAAATCATAAAGGCTAGTCTAAATCACACTATCAAAATATTAAAAGATATTTTTAATATGATTTTGAAAACCGGAAACTATCCTAAAGAATGGAAAACTGGAATAAGTGTAGCAATATATAAAAAGGGAGACCCAATAGATCCAGGAAACTATAGAGGTATAACCTTAAGTAGCAATTTAAGTAAATTATTTTGCAAAATAATAAATTCAAGAATGGCAAAATACCTTGAAAAAAACAACATTTTGATAAAAGAACAAGCAGGATTTCGTAAAGGATACAGAACTAGCGATCAAATATTCATTTTAAAGAAAATAGTAGATGATATTATTAAGGTAAAAAATGGAAGACTTTATGCTTGTTTTGTTGATTTCCAAAAGGCGTTTGATAATGTTTGGCATGAAGCCCTGTTATTTAAGTTACGTAAGGTTGGAATCAGAGGAAAATGTTATAAAATAATAGAAAACATGTACAACAATACAACTGTGTGCACACAAATGATAAATGGATATTCCCATGACATAACAGTTAAAAAGGGAGTACATCAAGGAAATACCCTCAGTCCAACTTTGTTTAATATATTTATAAATGACATAGTTAAAGATATGCCAGATTTTGATTCACCTTCTATCAAAATTAACTCAAACGATAAAATATCATGTTTATTATATGCCGATGACATGGTTATGTTATCAAAGACAAAGGTGGGCATACAACAAAAATTGGATTATTTAGACATGTATTGTCATAAATGGGGATTAGAAATTAATAAAGATAAAACTCAGATGGTGGTTTTTTGCAAAATAACCCCCAAAATAAAGACAATATTCAAATGCGGTGAAAATATAATCAAAACAACCGACCAATACAAATATTTAGGCATGATATTTAATCAAAATGGTAAACTAACTTTGGCGCAAGAACATTTAAGTAAACAAGGAAATAAAGCAGCATATTCTCTTCGAAAAACATTTAGAAATGAAAATGTGCAAGTT
>NC_090256.1:1455813-1483313 GCF_037325665.1 Littorina saxatilis | reverse complement strand
ACCCGTTTTCCATCTCAGACAAAGACAGGCTCTACTCCTTGGCGTCTGGTGCCCCTGTCCGCATGGACGTCGAACAGGACTTGCTTCAGGCAGAAGCTAAAGGCATGGTCGCCAAAACTGACTTCATCACCCACCTTCAAAGTGGAGAGCCAGGAAGCTTCTTTGACACCATAAAGAGGCAGAAACTTAAGACAATGGAGGCTTGCAGCAAGAAGGTCAGGCTCACATCCCCACAAGGAAAGGCCCTCCAGTACCAGGTGCAAAGCGACCTCGCGTTTCTACTTCTCGTCAAGTCACAGCAACTAGACGAACCATTGGACTTGGACAAAGTCATGATGGGTGGTGCTGTACCTCCATCATGCCGCAGCGCTGGGATACAAGAACGCTGTGGTCAGAACCCCGGACACGGACATCTTTGTCATTCTTCTCTACCACGCTGAAGCCATCAAGTTGACTGTATACCTGGATACGGGATCAGGAAAACATCGGCAACTGATCAACCTCTCTGAGCTTGCAGAGTCCCTGGGGCATGACTACTGTGCCACTCTTCTTGGGTTCTATGTGTACAGCGGAGAGGACTGCACCAGTGCATTCAAAGGAAAGGTGAAGGTGGGGCCCTTAAGAAACTGGAGAAAAATCCCAAGTTTCACACGGCATTCAGGCAGCTTGGTGACGACTGGGATGTCAAACTTCGGGTGGTGAAGCAGTTGGAAGAGTTTACGTGCATGATGTACAATTACAGTCGTGAGAAATCAGTTGATGTCGTTCGTGGAAAGCTACTCCGCAAGATGGTGGGAGACAAGGAGAAACTCACGTCCAAGTGTAAGGTCGATCTAGCCCGCATGCCTCCCTGCCAATCTGCTCTGATGCCGCACATTCAGCGAGTAAACCACCGCGTTGCCCTGTACAAGCGTGCTCATATGAAGGCATTCTGGAGAGGCCCAAACCCTACGACCAGGGGCAGGGATGGACGAAAAATGCAGACGGTGTCCTGGAACCCGTGTGGTGCCTCAAGCCCATCCTACCTGTGTCGCTGATCGATCTTCTGGCAGATGGTGGTTGACAGTTGTGAAGAAGAGGATGACGAGGAAGAAGATGAGGAGGTTGACTTTGACGCGTTTGCTGAAAGCGATGACGAGTTTTGAGTTATCATTACAGTCTGTGTCATTTGATGTCGTCTACTGCGGACTATCGCTAAAGTGAATATAATTATTTTCTACTTTGGCACCACAATGGGACTCACCATGTACAGTGTTTTGGGGACCCAAAGAGCGCGCTGGATATATTGTCCTGGAATATCATTACATTTTGTCAGTATCAATGTGTGTAACTTGCACAAAATCAAACATTGTAACATTCAAACCAAGAGCTATCACGATTTTGATGTGTATACGGTGTAACAAGATATGCTTAACATGACAATGTGCGCCTTTTGTCTTCAAACACTAATATTCCATCCATTTTCAATCGTTTTGGCGCAGCATGATATAATTCGGATGATTGACACGGGTTGCCGATTAATCGGTATGCTTTGTGAAATCCACAAAAACAGAAAATATTCAAGAACAATCAACAATTTTGTACAACAATGAGTGCAAATGCTGTTGCTATTATCCCGTGCAATCTTTTATATTCAATACTTGTCTTTAAATCTTTCATAGTTTAGGCTAGAAAAAAGACAATTTGTCATGTTTTGGGCGATTTTGTACCCACAAATCTGAAAATAGCCCATTAATTGCATGGTCATCAATATTTCAATATCAGTGTGAGATCAAAAGTTATTAACATTAGTGTTTACCATAGTTTTTGTTCAATGATAGTCTTTCTATCTTCAAATGTTGAGGCTCTTAGCCGCAAAAATTCGGACGAGTTACCTGGACTGCCGTTTAATTGGTATGCTTTGTGAAATCCACAAAAACGAAAAAGTATTAAAAAACAATCAACAATTTTGTACAACAATGAGAGCAAATGTTGTTGCCATTATCCATTGCTATCTTTTGTGTTCAATACTTGTCTTTAAATCTTTCATAGTTTAGGCTATAAAAAAGACAATTTGTCATGTTTTTCGCGATTTTTTGTCAGAAATCTAAAAATAACCCATTTATTCCATGGTCATCAATATTTTAATATAAGTATGATAACACAAATGGTTCACATTGGTGTTGTGCGTCTTTTTTGTTCAATACCTTTCTTTCTATCTTTCACGGTTGAGGCTCTTTCCGGCTATGGGGAACACTCTCTGTTGCGACCCGATATTGCCACCCGGGGTGGTTCCAGAGCCTTAAAGGGGTACTAGGGAACCGATTTCTTGATGGTGCGATAGCTGACCGTTTTCAGCACATATTTTACTATCTAGAAACGACAATTAGAAAAATATCTGAACACTTGTTGGTCAGCGCTTCTAGCAACCGTACTATATGTGTTTAGGAGGCCGGGATGCATGTAACATAGAGAGTTGTTTTTGCATTAAATAAGGATAATGTGTACTTTTGTTGATTCTATCTATTTGTATGACTGCGAGAGTGGATCGTGGTGTGGTTAGTTAGTTAAGTAACTAACCGTTCTTAATCACCTTATTGTGATATTGAAACGTGACACCGATATTTTTAAATTTTTAAATTTTTACAAATCGCGGTTTTGGGTTCGACGTGATTTGTAAAATGTAAAAATGTAAAAATATCGCATTCCACAAAGTAATGGATGCCTTTTACAAATCACGGGTTAACAACACACAATTGCTGTCAACGTTTTTCATGAATTCCCTGCAGATCCGAATAATCTTAACAAAACACAATAGGCAAACCTATTACAGCATTATTTTGGAAATATAAATTCGGTTTCGAGCTTGTACAAAAACAATTTTACCAGTTTAATGAAAGGAACAAGATTAAGACTGTTGCGTTGTGGTAGCCTTCGTACTACATTCCATAAATATTCTGTTGTTAGAATGAGTAAATCCCATTGTGCAGATTTCTTCTTCTTGTCGATCACTCAGATGGAGTAGTGCAGATTTAACATAGCTCGTATTGTGTTGGAGAAATAGATTTCATTTGCCTTTTGTTCTATTCCTGTAACAAACACAAATATTGGTGAAACAATAAACAGAAATTCTATCTTAAAAAAGCAAACAACAATCTAATTTGTGTAATTATTCATTGGTATTGTACATAATTCTGAATATTTACACTCAGATAGCAATTACTCTTCTTGTGCTTGCAAAATATGTGTCGGTGTGTATCGATATGGAACTCCATTAGAAACTAGACACATTTTTACTTACGAATAAAGGTTTAGGAACATAGAATCAAAGAAAAGAACAAGTTACAGAACGAAAAAGATTAGACCTGATGTCGGGAGAAAAAAAACCATCCCAAAACAAGCAAACAAAACCGCGACGACACTTATCTTAATTCCTGTCCAAAAGTGTTTTTTTCCACGTGTATTGTAACAGGAGGTTCGAAGCCCCACACACATATGGGAAAGCCGATGCTAATAATGGCCGCCACCATGTGCTATGTCCCAAACCCTACTACAAGTCGTGAATAACACATTAAAATACACATATTAATTCGCACGCACATTTACAAACATAAATATTCATTATCACATACACATTCATGCACCTGCCTGCGGGCATATAATGCAATGCATTTCCAGAAATATGACATTTGTTTTTCCTCCGATAAGAGAAAAATATTTCTTATATCAGGAGTCTCCCGATAAGAAAAACCTCGAATGTAAGAATGCAAAAATAATTTCTCCTGGACACTCTTATAAACCCTTTGTTCTTGACCTCACTGGGTGAAGGGTCATTCGCATCATTACGCACGAATTTGTGTGCATCACAATAATTATCAGTCTAGTGTTTCCTAGTAAATTATATTTATAGAGAAAATCTCGATAGCAATTTCAAGGAAAAGCTACATCCGCCACGAATAATGTAACAATTGTTACATTATTCGTTTTTGTTACATTATTCGTTGTATCACACGAGAACCCGACTGACGTTGTTCCTGTTTGCAAGACTTGATGCCTCACGTCCCATGTAACACGCAGTCTTCCTTCTTCTTTCTTTCTGGCACGCCGATCGGCTATTTTTAATACCAATCAGTCTGACAGTGCCAGCAGAGACGAAGCCAGTCTGTCAGTTCCAGCAGAGACGAAGCGATGTGAACTCTCAGTTATTTTGTATGCTCGTGCGCAACGCCCGCGCGCGTGTCTGTGTGTGTGTGTGTCAGCAGTCCAATTCAGTTGAGACGAGAAAGAAGAAAGACTGACGGAGGCGGACCGCGAGCTGTAATGTTGTTGTGTTGCCTTGTGTCAGCAGACGTGACGCGCAGACTGGCGCTGCTCAGCGGCTGCATCAGCTTTTGTGGTGCAGTATTCACGTAAAGGTATCGGCGTCAGTGCAGCGGCCAACGTCTGTTGACATCTGTGTCAATTGTTGACCTAGCGCTGTGAAACGAACGTCTCTCGCTGTCCCTGTTGCTAACCTGTCTGTGTTGTGTTTTGGTGTGGTGTTGCTCGTGAGTGTTGAAGCCGCGACTGAGGCCGGACGATTTGTGTTGCATTATTGCGTCACTGTCCCAACTGTCTCTAGGTGACTGCGACTGGTCACGAGGTCAGGCTCCTGGACTGAGCAGTAACTGACTCACCACTCGCCGCCACCCCACCCCACCAGCAGATCCATCACCACCGTCAAGCCTAAGGTTAGTATTTAAAGCTTCTTGGTCTCTGACTCACCTTGTTACTGTCTCGGTTCTTTCAGCTTTGATGGTATCGAGCGTTTCGACCCTCGAGGGATCCGACGCCGACTAAGTGTGTGCGCTTGTCCGGAGAATTGATGTAATGGCAGTCACAAAGCAACCGTAGTGAAGATTTTTGTTTCAGTCTGAAATTTTCATCGGAATCTTCTTTATTTTCTTTTTCTTTTAATGGGTGTTATGGGTGCTAAGTAATCTTCTTTCGTGCTTTTATTACTTTTAGACAACTATTGTTCCACGAGATGACGGGCGCAGTGGCGTGGTGGTAAGACATCGGGCTCCTTATCGGGAGGTCTTTAGTTCGAATCCCGGTCGATGCAGCCTGGTGGGTTAAGAGTTGAGATTTGTCCGATCTCCCAGGTCAACTTATGTGCAGACATGCTAGTGACTTAACCCCCTTCGTGTGTACACGCAAGCACAAGACCAAGTGCGCACGGAAAAGATCCTGTAATCCATGTCAGAGTTCGGTGGGTTATAGAAACACGAAAATATCCAGCATGCCTCCCCCGAAATCGGCGTATGCTGCCTAAATGGCGGGGTAAAAACGGTCATACACGTAAAAATCCACTCGTGCTAAAAACATGAGTGAACGTGGGAGTCCGAGCCCATGAACGAAGAAGAAGAAGAAGAAGTTCCACGAGACTGCGCTAGCGGTCAATGCCTCAGAATGTCAAGATTTGTGTCAAGTGTCAAATATATATTTTGGTCAACATAAATGTATGCTTAATTTTAATTCTTCTTGTCTAGCTTTGCTTCTTTTTTTCTTAAACATAAAACACAAACACAAACATGAACTCTCGCCTAGCCGCCTAAATATGAGTTTTAGTCAGCGTCTGACGTCACATCGCTCAAAGAATGAAAATCCAGTGTACGAGTACAAACAATACATTGTGACTTGGCAGCAGAAAATCATCTTCACAACTGATATAACGCAAAACGTACGTTGGGTCAAAATCAACTCGCGAAGTTATTCTGGTCCTCAAAATCAAATGACTGATGGTCTGGTCCTCAAAGGTTAATGGTATCTGATCTACTGATCTTGAAAGGTTAATGGTATCTGATCTACTGGTCTTGAAAGGTTAATGGTATCTGATCTACTGATCTTCAAAGGTTAATGGTATCTGATCTACTGATCTTCAAAGGTTAATGGTATCTGATCTACTGATCTTCAAAGGTTAATGGTATCTGATCTACTGATCTTCAAAGGTTAATGGTATCTGATCTACTGGTCTTCAAAGGTTAATGGTATCTGATCTACTGATCTTCAAAGGTTAATGGTATCTGATCTACTGATCTTCAAAGGTTAATGGTATCTGATCTACTGGTCTTGAAAGGTTTGAATGTGGGTTTTTTCAAAGGTTAATTGCATCTCATAGTCTGGTCATCTGAGTAGAATGGTATCTGCTAGGCTGGACTTCAAAGGTTAATTGTTTCTGATATCCTAGACTTTGAAGGCTAATATACGTATCTGGCCTTCAAAGGTTAATGGTTTCTGATATTATAGACTTACAAAGTTAATAGTATCAGGTCGTCAAAGATTAATGGTATCTGATCATCTGGTCCTCTGAGAAAAATGGTACCTGCTAGTCTGGACTTAAAAGATTAATGGTATCTGATCGTCTGGTCCTCTGAGAAAAATGGTACCTGCTAGTCTGGACTTCAAAGGTTAATGGTATATGATCGTCTGGTCCTCTGAGAAAAATGGTACCTGCTTGTCTGGACTTAAAAGATTAATGGTATCTGATCGTCCTGTCCTCTGAGAAAAATGGTACCTGCTAGTCTGGACTTAAAAGGTTAATGGTATCCGATCGTCGGGTCCTCTGAAGAGAATGGTACCTGCTAGTCTGGACTTAAAAGGTTAATGGTATCTGATCGTCTGGTCCTCTGAGAAGAATGGTACCTGCTAGTCTGGACTTAAAAGGTTAATGGTATCTGATCGTCTGGTCCTCTGAGAAGAATGGTACCTGCTAGTCTGGACTTAAAAGGTTAATGGTATCCGATCGTCTGGTCCTCTGAAGAGAATGGTACCTGCTAGTCTGGACTTAAAAGGTTAATGGTATCTGATCGTCTGGTCCTCTGAAGAGAATGGTACCTGCTAGTCTGGACTTAAAAGGTTAATGGTATCTGATCGTCTGGTCCTCTGAGAAGAATGGTACCTGCTAGTCTGGACTTAAAAGGTTAATGGTATCTGATCGTCTGGTCCTCTGAGAAAAATGGTACCTGCTAGTCTGAACTTAAAAGGTTAATGGTATCTGATCCTCAGGTCCTCTGAGAAAAATGGTACCTGCTAGTCTGAACTTAAAAGGTTAATGGTATCTGATCGTCTGGTCCTCTGAGAAAAATGGTACCTGCTAGTCTGAACTTAAAAGGTTAATGGTATCCGATCGTCTGGTCCTCTGAGAAAAATGGTACCTGCTAGTCTGAACTTAAAAGGTTAATGGTATCCGATCGTCTGGTCCTCTGAGAAAAATGGTACCTGCTAGTCTGGACTTAAAAGGTTAATGGTATCCGATCCTCAGGTCCTCAAAGATTAATGGTATTCGATCCTCTGATCATCTGATGATAATGGTATTCGATCCTCTGATCATCTGATGATAATGGTATCTGATAGTCCGGTCCTCAACGGTTAATCGTATCTCATAGTCTTGTCATTCAAGGTGAATGGTATACCATAGTCTGGTACTCAGAGATTAATGGTATATAATGGTCTAATTTTCGGCGGTACATGATATCTGACCGTTTAGTTTTAAATGTTCATGGTACATGTATCTGATATTCTGGTCTTCAAAGATTGATGGTGTTTTTGGTCCAGCAAAAGATTGATGGTGTTTCTTGTCCAGCAAAAGCCGAAGGTGTGGGAGGCCGTGGTCCTCAAGGACACGTGGTTATCGCAAGAGGTGGTCCATGATGGTCCATGATGGTCCCTTGAAGGCATACTATAAATCAGGCCTTCTGGTGCCTTCTCCCAGGAAACGTTTGACTTGTGAATTATTAGCATCCCGCACGACAAGGTTTCCCCAGCTGAGAAAAGAGCAAGAAACTGATGTCATTCAGCGTGTGAAAGAACACTGCACCGTCATTTTGCACAAAAGTACGCGTATGTGTGTGTGTGTGTTTGGGGTGGGAGTGGGGGTGGGTGGGTTGGATGGCGTGTGCGTTAATGTGTGTGTGTGTGTGTGTGCACGTGTGTGAGTGTGTGTCTGTGCGTACGTGTGTGTGTGCACGGTGTGTGTGTGTGTGTGTGTGTGTTACATGGAGGACAGAGGTTGAGGTAAAAACAAAATGGCGTCTTTCAAATATACATTACATGCCGTGTAAATAATGAACACCACCACAGATTACATGCCGTGTAAACAATGAACACCACCACAGATTACATGCCGTGTAAACAATGAACACCACCACAGATTACATGCCGTGTAAATGATGAACACCACCACAGATTACATGCCGTGTAAACAATGAACACCACCACATATTACATGCCGTGTAAACAATGAACACCACCACAGATTACATGCCGTGTAAACAATGAACACCACCACAGATTACATGCCGTGTAAACAATGAACACCACCACAGATTACATGCCGTGTAAACAATGAACACCACCACAGATTACATGCCGTGTAAACAATGAACACCACCACATATTACATGCCGTGTAAACAATGAACACCACCACATATTACATGCCGTGTAAACAATGAACACCACCACATATTACATGCCGTGTAAACAATGAACACCACCACAGATTACATGCCGTGTAAACAATGAACACCACCACAGATTACATGCCGTGTAAACAATGAACACCACCACAGATTTTCACGGGCCTTTACATGGGATAAGAAGCGTCCTTCCGATAGAACACAAATCAACCTTCTGGCTACTTTCAGTACCCAACAATTTCTTGTATGTCTTTTCTTTGTTGGGGGGGCGGAGGGGGGGGGGGCTTTATTTGGCAGATTGATATAGGTATAAGTCTACACAGGAAAAGATGGTACTCTGTTGGCAAGAACTCTGTGGATCATTACTGCTCCTCTCGAGCAGTGCAAATTCGATTACGAATCACCTGCTGCTGCTGAATTATTCACGTCCAGTAAGGTTTATAGGGCAGCTGACGATCTTAGCTAGATTTTGGAATAGCTTCAGTGTGCTCTGTCTAGCCGTGAGTACAGTATCTAGAGCCAGTAGAGGATACCGAGATAGTTGCATGGCATTAAACCACGACACTTCGTGTAAGGACAAGTACAACAAGTCGCGTAAGGCGAAAATACAATATTTAGTCAAGTAGCTGTCGAACTCACAGAATGAAACTGAACTCAATGCCATTTTACTCGTAGCATCGTCAGGCCACCGCTCATGGCAAAGGCAGTGAAATTGACAAGAAGAGCGGGGTAGTAGTTGCGCTAAGAAGGATAGCACGCTTTTCTGTACCTCTCTTTGTTTTAACTTTCTGAGCGTGTTTTTAATCCAAACATATCATATCTATATGTTTTTGGAATCAGGAACCGACAAGGAATAAGATGAAAGTGTTTTTAAATTCATTTGGACAATTTAATTTTGATAATAATTTTTATATATTTAATTTTCAGAGCTTGTTTTTAATCCGAATATAACATATTTATATGTTTTTGGAATCAGCAAAAGATGGAGAATAAGATAAACGTAAATTTGGATCGTTTTATAAATTGTTATTTTTTTTTACAATTTTCCGATTTTTAATGACCAAAGTCATTAATTAATTTTTAAGCCACCAAGCTGAAATGCAATACCGAACCCCGGGCTTCGTCGAAGATTACTTGACCAAAATTTCAACCAATTTGGTTGAAAAATGAGGGCGTGACAGTGCCGCCTCAACTTTCACGAAAAGCCGGATATGACGTCATCAAAGAAATTTATCAAAAAAATGAAAAAAACGTTCGGGGATTTCATACCCAGGAACTCTCATGTCAAATTTCATAAAGATCGGTCCAGTAGTTTAGTCTGAATCGCTCTACACACACACACACAGACACACAGACACACACACAGACACACGCACATACACCACGACCCTCGTTTCGATTCCCCCTCGATGTTAAAATATTTAGTCAAAACTTGACTAAATATAAAAAGGCCCAATAAATGTCGATTGTTTTGGGTAGCTTTGTCAAATGATTCTGCTTGTTTCGCCTTCTTAGTTCCAGCGGGTTGTGTGAGCTGTCTAAGTCTTGGTGGCAGTGTCTAGTCCTGGACCTAGCCGTAGATATAGTGGAACAAAATGTAGTTGGTTGGTATTCCGCGCCGCCTATGGGAACCAGGGCTTGTGCAATAAGTGGCAATAAATCTCAATAGCGAGGTTGATCTTTGCGAATGATTCTGTTTGTATTGAATTCTTGTTACATTCAGACAATGACTGAATGATTTTCAGGAGACTAGGGGCGAGAGGAACACGAGGGTATGTGTATGTCTCTGTGTGTGTATGTGTGTGTGTGTGTGTGTGTGTGTGTGTGTGTGTGTGTGTGAGTGAGTGTGTGTATGTGTGTGTGTGTGTGTGTGTTGGTGTGTGTCGGTATGTGTGTGCGTGTGTATGTGTGTGTACGTGTGTGTGTGTGTGTGTGTGTGTGTGTAGCGATTTCCCCCAAAATACTGGACGTCTGATTGTGAAACTGCATGTAAATTATTTCAGATAATATCCCGCAATGTTTTTACATTCTTTTGATAAAAAATGTTGGATGACGTCATAGTTGCCCGTTTGCATTAGTTGAGCTTCGCCCCGTTGGGCATCAATGAGGCTTTGGTCGCTTCAATGAGACTTTGGTCGCTTCAATGAGGCTTTGGTCGCTTCAATGAGACTTTGGTCGCTTCAATGAGGCTTTGGTCGCTTCAATGAGGCTTTGGTCGCTTCAATGAGACTTTGGTCGCTTCAATGAGGCTTTGGTCGCTTCAATGTGGCTTTGGTCGCTTCAATGAGACTTTGGTCGCTTCAATGAGACTTTGGTCGCTTCAATGAGGCTTTGGTCGCTTCAATGAGACTTTGGTCGCTTCAATGAGGCTTTGGTCGCTTCAATGAGGCTTTGGTCGCTTCAATGAGACTTTGGTCGTTTCAATGAGGCTTTGGTTGCGCGTCAATCGATCGTGATAAACTAGGAATTTTAAATGGAAGTCTATCATGGCATAAGTAGCTGAGGTGATAAAGCAAACAAACTTATTGTTTCCGATGATAAGGTAAACAAATAATGGTGTCGGTAAATCTCTTACTTTTTTTGAAACTTTACATTTTATTCTGTATTGTTTTTAATTTAAATTTTTTTATTTTTATTTTTTTTATTTACATTGTGTCCCCTGGATGATGTGGATACCGGAGAAGAGTAAGTTCCCTTGTAAAGTCTGCCAAATCGAGTTTTGAAATTTGTGTTAAACATTTTTAAAGGTCAAAATAGTCTTTGATCCGGAGAAAACAATATGTTCGGTCGGTCGGTCGGTCGGTCGGGGACTCGGACATGTTTTGTCTTCTTGGCCTTAAAACACAAAAAGTAGAAACCGGTTGAATGCAAATCAGTTGACGTAAATACATTATCAGGCAAAAACTGATGTGCGTCATTATTAGATTTTCTGCAAGCTTGGAACACGCACATGACTTCAGCTTTGACGTAGTTTGTTTCAGAGGACATAGAAATGATGACATTTCTTGGGAACTTTGATTGACTGAACGCGACAGCATTTGTTATTTTAATATTTCGTTTTATTCATCAACACCAGTCGGAGCCAAGGTTAGTGGGTACAATAAGCTGCAACTGATCCCAAAAGTGGAAGTCGTATTGTCACTTTAATCTGTCTGCCTCGTGACAGTTCCTAGATAGTCAGTAACGGCAGCCAGGCAAAATCTAATCTCACACAAAGATAACCGGATCAAGCTGACAAAAATGTGCCAGTTTTAAAGTCGTATTGTGTGATTGTATTGAAAAGAACGTCAGACAATGCTGAAAATACTTTCATGTAATCGATCATGACCGTATGTGGTGAATCTGGTTTGGACCGACTAAATAAATTCAACGCGTTCAAAACATTAGGGAGCTCCAGAAAGAAGCAAGTGTATCCTGGACGTGTATACCTTAAAGCCCCAGTATGTCTCATAATGGGTTACAAAAACGATTTAAATCTTCTAATGAAAAAAGCAGTTTTGACCTTATGGAACACACTTGCAATAGCATTTAATAGCATTAAATGAAACAGTTCGTTTGAATTGCTATTTAGCTCGCATAAACCACACACCAGATTTCGTGGTTTATCTAACCCCTGAGCCATCGTGAACCCGTGTGATCCACTTTCTTTTTTTTTCACAATTTAGTCGTCAGTTTGTGATTTCAATGCGACTGGCTGTATCTGCAATAGCACGTTATTGTGTACCTCTGATTCTAAAACGCAACAATTTAAACGGCTGCGAGTCACACGAACTTGTCGGCGGCGACTGACTTCAAAGAAAGCGAGCGCTATGCAGAAAAATCGTCTGCTTTGAGACACGACCTTTCGTGAACCTGCTTCCGGGCTATCTTTTTTAAAACTTTCAAAACTTCGAATTGTACTGATCTTGTCTTGATGAAAAAATAAATCTTTTATGATTGAAGAATGTTTGTGTTACAAGCTGTCAATTTATTATTTAGATTTTAAAAGTTAGTTCTAGCGCTAAAACGAGGCGCCTGGTTGTAGATCAGACGGTCCACGAAAATAAATTCGTTGAAAATGTCTCACTCTCGACGGAAAGTATCCAGGATGTTCCCGTTCGGCGAGCGTTCAAATGGAAGGGTGTTTGAACTGTGTGTAAACCCTGACAGTATCTGTGATGGTTTACGGGAGGCTTACTGTGCCTTTAAGATTTCACCCGCGAGCGTTGATGAGTCTTAGTCCACTCGAAGTGTAGATCCTGGCAAAAGTATGACGTAAACAGATGCATTTGATGACTTTTAAAGATTCATTTGATGACGCTACACTTACACGTACACGTACACGTATTGCAAAAAACACTTTCTGGACTTCTATAATCCCCCTGCCGGCGAAACTTAACCTGGAATAGCCTTGTTGCGTCAATCATATTCCTAAACAATAGCCGGATTACACAGGATCACATTGAATTCAGAGAGTCCAGTGGCCTATTACTCGTTTGTTTCATCTGTATACACTACTTGTACTTGACAATGTATGTCATTTGCTCCTAATGCAGACATGAGACCACAGAAAGTTGAAAAATACTGAAATCATAAAAAATCGACTAAAAACAACAAAATGCAATAAAAAAAAACAACGTTAAAACATACCTAAATTTAAAATTCGGATAAAAAATAAAAAAAACCCTACCCAACCCCCCAACAACAACAACATTAAAACAGTGCAGAAAAATAGACGATAATGAAACTGAAAAGAAACAAAAATAAAATATGAGAGAGAGAAAGAGAGAGAGAGAGAGAGAGAGAGAGAGAGAGAGAGAGAGAGAGAGAGAGAGAGAGAGAGAGAGAGAGAGAGAGAGAGAGAGAGAGAGAGAGAGAGAGAGAGAGAGAGAGAGAGAGAGAGAGAGAGAGAAGAGAGAGAGAGAGAGAGAGAGAGAGAGAGAGAGAGAGAGAGAGAGAGAGAGAGAGAGAGAGAGAGAGAGAGAGAGTCTGAGAGAGAGAATGAGCCAAATAAGCCAACTGACTGGTTGGTAAGCTGGTCTTTCACTTTGGTCACATGCTTTACAGTTGTCACATGCAATGTCAGTGCCTTCTTTTCATTTGACCCGTACCTTATAACATCTATATATACCCTAATATTTTCTCAACGGATTTGCACGAATCTGGAGAATGACCCCTGGGACCTTCAAAGATACGGAATTCAGTATAAATACTGAGAAGTCTCATCACTGCTAATGAACATGATTCACTGCATACACATGGTGCTACAAGGACAATGAGTCTCAAAGTCTCTAGGCTCCCTTCCCTTTAGGACCAAGCCTTCTGCGATTGTTTTGTTCACAACCTCTGTAATGCCTGTCATTCATTGGATGAAGTCGACTTCGCAAAGTGCACGAAGGTTATATCGCGACGGGGAAAAGGGGAGGGGGGGAGATGGGATCCAGAATCAAATCCCACATGTTGTCTGCAAACGACAAGCAGTTAATTAACTTCTGGGGTAGTCATACTGCTTCAGTTTAAAGTGTGCCACCAAGCGAATTAAGGCCAAGTGAGCTTGGAAGGTTCATGGCAGAGTCGCAGTCATTTTTTTTCACGACGAATCTGACACAATAGAGAAACAAAATGCAAACCTTTTTTTATAATTATATATATAAAATTTAAAAAAACTAAAATAAAAAATGAAAATTACAGTGCTAGTACTTCACTACCTTGAAACTACAAATACTTTTCAACTAGAACACGCATTTTCACAATACTAAGACCATAAAGAAGTGTAACACAAGTTTAGAAACCTGCTTTGTGCTTTAATAATAATAATAAAACATTCTTTTCTAGCGCTGTTCACCGCCAAATGGCAGTCTAACTTCAAATGACAGCGATGACGTACACAATTTTATAGACTTAGCCTGAAACTTTGATATAAAGAGAAATTGAAATATATATTCTTTCAACGTCTAGGCGACGAATGAGGATAATTTCCGGGCAATCCTTAACAAGAGCAAAACAGAGGTGGAATAATGCAAACTTATGCACTCGTTTCTATAATCTTTTCGCTTGCTGCACTATGTTGACCGAGTTACACCTACAACGCCTTCGCACCTTGTCTCTTATTGCGCACACGCTGCAAGATCAGCCTTGCAAAAGACTGAAGAACCAGTAAATATGTCTAAGCTTCTGATTTCTTTGCTTGTGGGATTTTTGGTGAAAACCATACAGCCTACTTTCGTCGTATAGCATACCCTCGTAATTGTGCCTTGATGAAAACCATACAGCCTCGCAATTGTGTCTTGATGAAAACTGTGTACTGAACATACTTTCGCTGCAGAATACAATCGTAGTTCCGTTTTGATGAAAAGCATACAGCCTACTTTCGTCGTAAAGAATACCCTCGCATTTGTACCTTGATGAAGAGCATACAGCCTACTTTCGCCATAGAATACCATCGTAATTGTGTCTTGATGAACACTATGCACTGAACATACTTTCTCTGTAGAATACCATCGTAGTTCCGTTTTGATGAAAAACATACAGCCTCCTTTCGACTGTAGGAAAATCTCGTCATTTTTCTTCTCTGAAATGGCGAAATAAAAAAGGTGACTCTTTGTAACGTTTAATCTTTAACAAAACAAGACATTAACAAGTACATCAACCCAGTGGTCTGTATGGTGGACAGCCAGACAAGTACATCAACCCAGTGGTCTGTATAGTGGACAGCCAGACAAGTAACCATTAAACATTGAATTGAATGAAAGAAACATCTGAATATGTTTTCGATCCGCTCTCTGGTAAAGAGAGCCTTAATTGCCAGAGAGCGTATCAGGTCGATGTACTTGAGAATGTCTTGTTTTGTCAGAAATGAAACGTTACAAATAGAAACCTTTCTTATTTTGTTTTTATTCTGGATTTGAAAACATTAGTAAGTCGATCTGTTTTGGATTTGTGATATATATGGCAAGCCTAGTGGATCTCCGTCCTCAAATAACTCGGTCATGTTTCTGTTCTTGTTGGCGGATACCTCTATTTATACCTTCTCTAGATCTGATGCTTCTTTGGAATAAAACTACGGCTTTGTTCTGATTGACTCTACCTCGTAAATCAAGAGGAGAGGGAGTAGAGCGGGTGAGAGGAGAGGGGGTAGAGCGGGTGAGAGGAGAGTATCATACGTGTCTTTTATTCAGACTACATTGATGTATTTTTCTCACAACGCGCTCACGCTAACAACTTCGGTTCATCATCTCAACGTGGCCGCATTTCAATACGGGGTGACCGAAAAAAACAGCACCCATAACAATGCTAATAACTTCTGCATCTGTTGAGCGAATTAATTTATATTTGTTTTACATCAACTTCAGCTTTTGTGTAATCATATCGTCAAGTTTCACAGTTTTTGGTCACCAAATATAAAGTAATTTGCTCAACATAATTATGTAGAAGTTATGATCATATCTATGGGTGACATTTTTGAGGGGTCACCCTGTACTTTGACGAGACAGGCCAAAAGCTTGTGAGTCGAAGAGGATAGCCCCACTGATCTTGTTCGAGACAAAATATCAAACAAGTCGCGTGAAGCGATATAAAGACATTCAGTCAATTTGGTTGAAAAATGAGAGCGTGACAGTGCTGCCTCAACTTTCACAAAAAGCCGGATATGACGTCATCAAAGACATTTATCAAAAAAATTAAAAAAACGGGTGGGGATATTATACTCAGGAACTCTCATGTAAAGTT
This sequence comes from Littorina saxatilis, assembly GCF_037325665.1. Classification (NCBI taxonomy): domain Eukaryota; kingdom Metazoa; phylum Mollusca; class Gastropoda; order Littorinimorpha; family Littorinidae; genus Littorina; species Littorina saxatilis. The sequence continues at coordinate 1,467,169 of NC_090256.1, read as the reverse complement.
TCATGAAAATCGGTCCGGTAGTTTTCTCTGAATCGCTGTACACACACACATACACACACACACACATACACACGCACGCACGCACGCGCGAAGTTGAGATGTACTTTTAATGGAGTTGACCTGGGGTCAGTGTATTTAAATGATCTCCAACACGACGGGTAACTCTTGATCAAGATACGGCTTTATTAGAGACACGCAGTCTGTCCTCCGGATTTGGTTTAAACAATGTTTTATTAAATCAAACATGATACAATAATACAACGATAAACAATAGGGACACGAACTCAAGCGAACGTTTATATTACGCGCCCTACGTAGTAATAAAATACTCCGGATTTGTAACAGAGAATAGAAACAATGACAGGCGTTCACACATGATGAAATGTCGTTGTCACTAACAATGAGGTCGTGTGAAAGCAACAATGACTGCAACAGTCTGTAGAGTCAGCACTGATGGACATTAACTGTAAAGATTGAACTATCAAAACTCGACAACAAATCAAAGATTCAGGTTGGCAGCTGTGAACAAAAACAACAAAACAAACACAAAAACGAACTAACGAACAACTGATAAATTATTCGCTGAAGGTGTTCCATTCGCCACAAAAAGAATCCACGCCAGTCAAGTTGCGGCAGAATTGTACGTAGTATATGACGTAAATGAGATGACGCAGAAGATGGTCGAGAGACTCAGTATCATACCTTGTATAAACCATGAGGAAAGACGACCGTCCATCACACGTGACATCCAAGTAAGACATAGGCCCCGCCCACCTCGTGACGAGTGCCTGTGGTTCATACATGTATAGAAAAGAAGTAATCTATGACATAATCTATACCCTCGTATGTGTGGGGGAAAGTGTATGTCTGGAGGATGACATGTTGTACCCTCATGTATGTAGAAGTGATTATCGTAAAACATGAATGGATTTGGAAGACGGAAGTCGTTCCAGACGGTGAGGGTATTAATTCTGACTAGTGCTTACATCTGCCAACAAAAGCGTGACTTAGAAACCCAGAAGACGCGGATCAAACGAATGAGGGTATTAACATCACATACTTGAGTATAATTAGGCATGAAAATCAGAACACATGCGGCAGCATCATCATCAGAAAAGAGCCAAGATCTAGGTGTTGGGTATATATAGACATTACAAAAACGGTTTCACTTGAAAACACGTTGATTTATATGTAAAAAAATTAAAAGTAACAATAAAAATGTTGCACAAAAAATATTTTTAACTCACAAGCACATCATAGTTTTGCACACGCGTTTGTACATACAGTCAGACAGACATGCAGACAGGCGCACAGGCACGAGTACATACACACAAACAACCACATTGACACAGACATACTCATGCAGACACAAACAGAGAGAGAGAGAGAGAGAGAGAGAGAGAGAGAGAGAGAGAGAGAGAGAGAGAGAGAGAGAGAGAGAGAGAGAGAGAGAGAGAGAGAGAGAGAGAGAGAGAATACAAAATAACTAAATTGACACCAGCTAATTTGGCTGTCAACACGTGAATCATCTCTGTATGCCTCTGCTATAGCCTATCTATCTGTTTTTGAAAACATCACGTCTATTTTAGTCCTATCATATGTGATGATCAGTGCCTGCACACAGACCGGCTTTTGCTGCTGGCAATGACGAGTTTCCATCTAAAGAAAAACAATGCCCTTCTTGTCCGAGATAGCAGCCAAGGCATTGTGAGGGGCATGGGCAACACCGACATGCAGTGTGTGTTATTGTGAGGGGCATGGGCAACCTCGACATGCAGTGTGTGTTATTGTGAGGGGCATGGGCAACCTCGACATGCAGTGTGTGTTATCAGTGTAGTAGGCTACCCGCGTGCAGGCCGTGCAGTTGACAGAGGAGAAGAGTGCACAAGTACATGCAGAATTGTATGTGGCCCCGTTTCTTCATTTCACGGCAGCTCTGAGTGCTTTTACGAACTAAACATTGCACTTTCCTAATGCGTTTCATGCTTGCCTAGAAACAGACTGCTTAGCTTAGTGCTGGCAATGACGAGTTTGTGTCCAGAGAAAAAGGCCCTTCTCGTCCGGCCGAGCAGCAAAGGCACGGAAAAGATCCTGTAATCCATGTCAGAGTTTGGTGGGCATGCTTCCCCCGAATTTCCACAGCGGTATAGTAAAGAGATAGTTGTAAACATCCCCCCCCCCCCACCCCAACACCACCCTTCGTATGTCACTATGGTTGTTGGTCAAGTTCTTCCTGTCAATCTTTCTCATTCTTTCGTCTTCAACAAAATTCAGTTGGGGTTGTACTGTTTAGCCTTTTATTGGAGAATACAACTTTATTTCGTGACAACTTTGTATGCATAACAGAGAGAGAGACAAAGAGAGAGGCAGAGAGAGAGAGAGAGAGAGAGAGAGAGAGAGAGAGAGAGAGAGAGAGAGAGAGAAAGAGAGAGCGAGAGAGAGAGAGAGAGAGAGAGAGAGAGAATTGAATTGAATTGAACTTTATTTAACAAGGATTAAGATTTAAGGCAACGCCTTTTCTTACAATCTGTCCTTGGGACGCACAGACACACAATGATAAAATTGAAAAATTAAAAATTAAAAAGTTAAAAAGTTTCCCAACAAAAGGAGGTCAGAAAACTTCAGCACGTGATGATAAAGATGACGATGATGATGATGATGATGATGATGATGATGATGATGATGATGATGATGATGATGAAGATGAGGCATGAAGAGCATACATATGTGGTTATTCATAAAATCAAATGCATACTATGCAAGTAATTATAAGTACAAGCTGGTTTGTTTGTTTGTTTGTTTGTTTGCCGCCCAGCCGACCACGAAGGGCCATATCAGGGCGGTGCTGCTTTGACATTTAACGTGCGCCACACACAAGACAGAAGTCGCAGCACAGGCTTCATGTCTCACCCAGTCACATTATTCTGACACCGGACCAACCAGTTACAAGCTGGTAGCAATCGAACATGTAGCAATAGTACAACAAAAATATGTTCAGAATATACAATGCACAGCATATCTTTGGTGTAATACTAAGTGTGGTAAATCAAAACGCGTCAAACTACTCACGTTAAGTGTTTTTTGACACATTTTTAAAAACTTTTTAATGACTTTAGGTGCTTAAAGGATGATGGAAGTGAATTCCAAACTGATGTACCCGAAAAAGCAAGACTGGTCTTATAAAGGTCAATTCGTGGAATCGAGTTGACCGACCCGTATCTGTCGGTAGCTTTATCAAATAACGATGTAATGTAAATCGGCACTTTACCGTAATACAATGTATGCATGAAAATGGCTTTGTTTAACTTGAGATGCTTTTCCAGTGGAAGAAAGTTAAGCATTTTTAATTTCATATCTTTTGGGGCATTATCCTTTACGATGAGTTTACAACAAGACACACTTATTACACCTGACTGTTGCTAGGTGTAGGTGTACGACATAATAATAATAATAATAATAATAAATAACTTTTCTATAGCGCGAGTCCCATCAATTGGCTCAATACAATACAATACAATACAATACAATAACTTTATTAATCTCCAGGCGCTTTACAAATTCATTATAGAATAAATTAGCACAAATGAACAAGCATACAAAGCATACATTTAACTGAGACATAACACCAAGATCCCAAGCACTAAGCAAAACTTAGCGTACAATGTTAAGAGTAAACACACACACACACACACACAACACACACGCACGCACGCGCACACACAAAGATACCATTGACAAAGAGACCATAAAGCACATACAGGGAAGAGAGTTCCAAAACAGAATAGAGTTGTGGAGAGTCTACTCAGGCTAAGCAAAGGCTTTACGAAACAGGTATGTTTTGAGTTGTGTTTTGAAGGAGGAAAGGCTGCTGACTGTTGCTAGGTGTAGGTGTACGACATAGAATCAACAAGACACACACACAAATCAAAGGCTGCAGCTCTAACAGATCAATACCCAAGGCCGGTGAGACGAGACAAGCTATTTTCGTCGGCCTGAACATTTTGGCCAGTGCCCCAACACACCTGCGTCCGTTTCCAGCTCGTGTGCTGCTAAAACTGAACAGGCAGGAAGAAGATTTCTATGACAGGTAGGGCTTAGTTGTAGACGCTGCAGGCGTGCGGATGCAGCTTATTAGTGCCAGACTGATATGATGTTGGGGTTATAACCGAACGGAGCTGCTGCTACTATGTCTTCGTCAACACTGTACTGAATGAACTGATTTGTTTCAGTTTGGATTTTTGTGTGGGCGTATTTAGCTCTGGTGAGGCAACGTGTGCTATATTTAGCTCTGGTGAGGCAAGGTGGGCTATATTTAGCTCTGGTGAGGCAAGGTGGGCTATATTTAGCTCAGTGGAAAGAACAAGTGAAGAAGAACAAGTGAAGACACATCGTTGGCTTCACGGTGAAAAATGAGGTCCGACTCGATTTTTTTCCCCAAAATAAATACAAAGGAGTTATATCGACCGGACCGGACCTCTCTCTTTCTCTCTTTCTCTCTCTCTCTCTCTCTCTCTCTCTCTCTCTCTCTCTCTCTCTCTCTCTCTCTCTCCCTCTCTCTCTCTCTATATATATATATATATCTCTCTCTCTCTGTCGGTCTCTCTCTCTCTCTCTCTCTCTCTCTCTCTCTCTCTCTCTCTCTCTCTCTCTCTCTCTCTCTCTCTCTCTCTCTCTCTCTCTCTCTCTCTCTCTTTAATACCAAAGCAAAACATTGATCCATTCTTGCAGTGCTAGGTCACCGCCAAACTCGATGGGTCATGTCTAAGGGAAACATTACGTTCCATTACCCCATCAATTCTCTTCGATCACTTTGTTCGGCGAATTCAGCGCTCAATTATTTGGTACACGGAAAATCTAGCATTTTACAACACGACAAAAACGAGCCATTGGCGGATTCTCCTCTCATGGAAAAAGAACATAAGCTTTAAGTGTACACTTTATCTAAACAAAAATAAAACTACATTTAAACAAACTTTATTATGTTGTGTTACAGATTTTGATTTTAAGCGAACATTTAAGAAGTTTAGTACGTGATAATGTTGGTTTCGAAACTGATATGGATTTGTTTTGTTTGTTGAGGGGTTTTTCTTGTGGCTTTCCGGTTATTGATCAAATACCTTCAAGTTTACAAGATTGTTTAATTATGTGCATCTCCAATTTTAAGTTTTTGTTTAAGCCTCTTCTAAAGCCCTTCTTGAAATTTGTTTACCACTTGTTTGTGTAGACCCCCTAGCAAGAGTGATGCAACCAAACACCTTCAAGTATAGAGGTTTTTGATTTTGTGCATTCATCCCCCCCAAAATAAAGTGTGTACTGTTTTCAGTTTTAAAGCCAGGAGAGGCTTAAATAGCAACTCTTGAATTGCTAAAAATTCACTTTCAGCTGGTTAGTTACAAAAACCTTCAAGTTTACAAGATTTTTTACTTTTGTGTATCTCCAATTTTAAGATTTTGTTTAAGCTTATAGGAGCTTCTAAAGACCCTTCTTGAAATGTGTTTACCACTTGTTTTTGTAGACCTCCTAACAAGATTGAAACAACCAAACATCTTCAAGTATAGAGGTTTTTGATTTTGTGCATTCTCTCCTCCGCCCCCCCCCCCCTACCCCCTTCCCTCCCCCATTTGTTGTTGTTTGTTTGCTGTTATCAGTTTTAAAGCCAGCAGAGGCTCAAATAGCCCCCTCATGAAATGCTAAAATTAATTTTCAGCTGGTCAGTTACAAAAACCTTCAAGTTTACAAGATGTATATATTATGCATCTCCAAAAAGCTTGTTTGTTCTAAAATTTACAAGTCGGGAGAGGCCACCTAAACCCTCCCTAAAATGCTAAAAATCATTTTCGGCTGGGGGGCGCTGCCCCCCTAGACCCCCCAGCAAGGGCGCTGCCCCTGCACCCCACCGGAGCCTTACCGGCCCCTGGACCCCGGCCTTCCAAAATGTTCAGTCCTGGCAACATTTTGGGCTCCCACCCATGAGAATGTCTGCTCTGCAGAGCATACAGCCACGATGTCAGGGGAATAGTGATATGTGTCCAAATATGTCCGACATATGTCCAAAATCATGGAAAAAGTTGTCCTACATCAGCTCAATGCACACCTTGAAGCAAACAGCCTTTTAGCCGTACACCAGTCCGCCTATCGTGCGAACTACTCAACTGAAACAGCTTTGTTGCGCATTGTAAATGACCTACTCACGGCTCTTGATCACAACAAAGTATCCGCTCTACTTCTGTTAGATCTCTCTGCTGCGTTTGATACGATTGACCACAAGCTTCTACTCTCTTGTCTGGAACAATCTTTCGGCATCAATAGCACAGCGCTGTCCTGGTTCTGTTCCTATCTGTCAGACAGAAGTCAGTTTGTTCTTGTGGCAGACCATCGTTCTAGCACAACACCTCTGTTCTATGGAGTACCACAGGGCTCAGTCTTAGGTCCGATGCTGTTTGTCTTGTACACAACACAGCTATCCACCATCACCAACCTCCATGCAGTCAGTCATGAAATGTTCGCAGACGATACACAGCTTCATCAAGCATCTCCTCCTGAACAGGTCAATGACCTTGTTTCTTCCCTACAAGACTGCGTTTCTGATGTAAAAGACTGGATGAATGAACACAAACTTAAACTTAACGAAGAAAAAACTGAAGCAGTTCTGTTTGCCTCTTCAGCCTCTTCTTCTCGTCACAGTCTTCCATCTGCCATTCAGTTATGCTCAGCATCTGCCACATTATCAGGGAAGGCCAGAGATCTTGGGTGCTACCTTGACTCTGACCTCTCTATGAGACATCATGTCACAAAAACATGTCAGGCAGCCTACCTTGAAATTAGGCGCATCAGCTCCATCCGCCACTTTCTCACTGAAGAAGCCACAAAAACCCTTGTCACTTCCTGCATATTGTCTCGTTTAGACTATTGTAATGCCCTGTTGATTGGATGTCCTTCGTTAGTTATCCAACTTCTCCAAACTGTTCAAAATGCTGCAGCCCGCATCATTTTTAGGTCAAAGAAAACACAGCATGTCACTCCCCTGCTATACACACTCCACTGGCTGCCGGTGGAACAGCGTATCAAGTACAAAGTCGCTTGTCTGTGTTTCAAGGTCTTCTCAGGAATTAAGTGCCCCTCAGTACCTTTCTGAACTCCTGTACATATACACCCCATCACGCACACTCAGATCATCCGCTGACACCAGGCTACTGAAAGTTGAGCGCTTCAACAGGAAGCAGCACGGAGCAAGAAGCTTCTGTTGTGCTGCACCACCACTCTGGAACTCTCTTCCCTTCTCTGTCAGACACTGCACCTCTCTCAGCTCTTTTAAACAACAGTTGAAAACTTTCTTTTTCACAGAATATTACACCAACCTGGCCCAATGTCTTCTTCATTCCATTTCTGCACATTATACTCCTCTCCCATAAAGTTGTTATGATTGTTGAGAGTGTTAGCTGTGTATATATAGGTTACACACTCCGAGTTCTGAATATCGTGCATATTTTCCCTCGGGTCGATTTACAGGTATTACCTCGCCAGAGGCTCGGTAATACCTGAAAATCGACCCTAGGGAAAATATGCACGATATTCAGGACGAGGTGTGTAAGCTTTTTATCCCATTACTCCGACGTTTTCATTAAAAAACCTAACTTTTTGACACAAACTTTGCGAGTGCCTGTTTACTGCTCATCAAACCTTCTGCCACCGAAAATCGTGTCATGATATTCATGTGCGAAACGAGTCCCCTTTTGTCTTTTTGTTTCCAGGATTTGCATGCATTTGATACTGTGCAGTTACCGGCTGGTTTCAGTCGGTTACCCGAGCTGGCATTCGTCACAACTGCGAAAGACCGCATTCTGATAATCTTCGCTTCACAGCTCTAGCGACGGGAGAGAATGATACCCGAAGGGAAGTAACTCATTTTGGACCTGAGTTCAGCGGGATTCGAAAGACCGCGTGTGTGATTTTACAAGCGATGAAGATGATTGCTGAGTTTGTGCTTATTCGAGCCTTTGTGCTTCAGTGTTCAAATTTGTATTACCTACTTCTTCAATCGTCACTTACTGATTTAGGTGAGCCTAACTTTGATGTCTGTCGTTGTCTTAGGCGAGGTATCTGTCTGGGGGAAAACGGCGCACCACTGTCGAGTTGTGTTTATGCGGCAACGCATGTAGCCTAGTGGTCTCTGTATGTCCAAGATCCGACCTGCTTCGCCACCTTTTATTCTAACAGTATCACCAACTTTGAAAATGGCAATTTCCATGCTGGTCAACTTGAGCCGAAGATACTACATGTATAGCAAACGACAGATCCTGCAGCAGAGGGTGCGTATCGCTAGCGCTAGCGAGACGCACCGGCAGCAGACGATAGATCTGTAGCAGACGACTGATGAGACAGCCTTGTTCTGTTGAACCATATTTAGCAATCAATGCTCTAAAAGCGATAACAAATGAACAAAACTATAAGCATACTGTTTTAGTGTAAGTTTTATTTTGTCGCTCAAGATTTTGAATCAGGATGCTCTTGGGATTGATCTAAGCGGTTGCCCATGAAGCGTACCTCGTTACGACAACTTTACTAGAGTTGTTCGCCTTGAATCACTGTGTGTCTGTCGCTCTCTCTCGTGCTCTCTGACTCTCTCTCAGTCTCACCACGTCGGACAACTCATAATCTTCACTCAGCTCTATTCACCCAAACAGATTATGTACATTCTTTGTTGTTTTCTTTATTTCTTCAATGATAATGTTTGTAGATCGTTAGCCAAACGTCAGTTCGACTTTTATACCGCAGAATATCTCAATCGTTTTGCTGAAAAAAAAGTAGTCCTGAGTTAACGATAAATATGCAGATGACCTCTATAAATTATTCAGTTGTACTCTGAGACCAAAGACAAAGACCAATGACAGGTGAGATCGAGACTCGGTTGTGATGGATAATTCATATGGTTGTGATGGATAATCCAAAATAATCCCCTCCTCAACTAACAGAGACAAAGAGGCAGGTCATGGGATAAGTTTGTATATATATAGTGTGTATTGCATATATGATTATTGTGTGAACAGTACATGTGGTGGTTTGTGTCTGTATCATTAATTTGTTTTATGTAGGTTGTACTTTTAATTGTTTTATTCTCTATATATATTTTCCTTTGTAAAGGGCCTAGAGCCATAGGATAGGCACTTAAAAATGTCCAGTTATTATTATTATTATTATTATTATTATTATTATTATTATTATTATTATTATTATTATTATTATTATTATTATTATTATTATTATTATTAAATAGACGTATGCTTTCATACCATAGAAGCCTAGACAGATATGGGAAGGTGTGAAAAGAAACAAGAAAAAAGCTATCTTTACGTATCCAGTTTTGGTGCGTGTGCGGATAAATCATGGCAAGTGCGTCTATTTTCACAAATTCCGGCCGTAATAGAACGTTATCGAACGCAATAAAACCTTATAAATAACAGTCGCCAAAGGGTGCGCGGGGATGGGCCCTTTAAGCAAATTCCTGCCGTAATAGATCTTTATTGAACGCAATAAATCGGTATGAATCACTGTTTCCAACAGGCTCACGGTGATGGTCCCTTTAAGCAAATTTTTACCGTAATAGAACGTTATTGAACGCAACAAAGCGTTATGAATAACAGTTTCCAAAAGGCCCGCGGTGATGGTAACTTTTAAACAAATTCCTACCGTAATAAATGCCAGTTTCCAACTGGCCCATGCCACGGGGGGTGTCACCTCTTGCCGTGATAGAACGTTATCGAACACAACAAAGCGTTATGAATAACAGTTTCCAAAAGGCCCGCGGTGATGGTCACTTTTAAACAAATTCCTACCGTAATAGAATGTTATTGACGTAACAGAACGTTATAAATAACACTTGCCCTGCTCGTGACCCAGCGCGTGCGCCGCGTGCACGACATATTACGCGTATTGGGAGATCGATTGCCCGCTCTTCACTTTTTCTTCCACTTGTTTTGCGCACTGTTTTAAGCCATCTGTTCTTACCCCCCTAGGCGAAGGCCTTTGTCTTCTAATTGACGGTTTGAGTAGTTGGGTAATTTGTTGGCTCAGGTTACACCAGATCGGACAATTGTCCTTGTTTTGATCCAAATTTGTTTTCTTAAAATTACTATTTGGAAGGTGTATTAGGGGAGTTTCTTGGCTCAGATTGCACCAGATTGCTCCATTTTCCTTGTTTTTATCAACATTTTTCTGGGGGGCATGCCCCCGGACCCCCCTAGGAGGTTCGAACGCTTCGCGCCCTCAACTAAACGCTTCGCATCATCGAATTGTCCCCCAAAAAATTGGGAAACACCCCCCTAAGAATGATGTGATCCGCCCCTGTAATCATTAACCTTGTCTCGTTCTTCTTTGTTCTCGTCTCAGTCATTATTATTGACATCTTCTTTGTTCTCTTCTCCGTTGTCATTATCGTCATATTCTTCTTCGTTTTCGTCACCGACATCATTATCGTCATCTTCGTTCTCTTCTCTGTCATCGTTCTTGTCATCAACTTCGTTCTCTTCTCTGTCATCGTTCTTGTCATCAACTTCGTTCTCTTCTCTGTCATCGTTCTTGTCATCAACTTCGTTCTCTTCTCTGTCATCGTTCTTGTCATCAACTTCGTTCTCTTCTCTGTCATCGTTCTTGTCATCAACTTCGTTCTCTTCTCTGTCATCGTTCTTGTCATCAACTTCGTTCTCTTCTCTGTCATCGTTCTTGTCATCAACTTCGTTCTCTTCTCTGTCATCGTTCTTGTCATCAACTTCGTTCTCTTCTCTGTCATCGTTCTTGTCATCAACTTCGTTCTCTTCTCTGTCATCGTTCTTGTCATCAACTTCGTTCTCTTCTCTGTCATCGTTCTTGTCATCAACTTCGTTCTCTTCTCTGTCATCGTTCTTGTCATCAACTTCGTTCTCTTCTCTGTCATCGTTCTTGTCATCAACTTCGTTCTCTTCTCTGTCATCGTTCTTGTCATCAACTTCGTTCTCTTCTCTGTCATCGTTCTTGTCATCAACTTCGTTCTCTTCTCCGTCATCCTGATCATTATTTTGTTTGTTCTCGTCTCCGTCATCATTTCATCGTTTCATCGTCTTCTTCTTTCGTTGTTCTTTTTTTTCCTTCCTGGCCTTTAATTTTCTTTTCTTATCACAAGCTGCTTCTATTCTCATAGAGGGTAAGTTTTTCTGCTCCTACGTATATGCTAGCTACCCTCTTTGCTTTTTGTTGATCCGGGTGACCAATTTCCGGAGATGCGTGCGCCGGCACCACTAAGGGAGATAAGGCGAAACAATAGAAGAAGACGCCGAGAGACCGACCAGAGCTTTTATTGGTTTAGAAAAACAAATTGGCCAGG
>NC_090256.1:1448313-1450813 GCF_037325665.1 Littorina saxatilis | reverse complement strand
CAATCTTCGACAACGGCCGGACTTTGGCATTGCATTTCAGCTTGAAGGCTTAAAAATTAATTTATGACTTTGGTCATTAAAAATCTGAAAATTGTAATTAAAATTATTTTTTTATAAAACGCTTCAAAATTACGTTTATCGTATTTTTCATCATTTTCTGATTACAAAAACATATAAATATGTTATATTCGGATTAAAAACAAGCTCTGAAAATTAAAAATATAAAAATTATTATTAAAATTAAATTTTCGAAATCGATTTAAAAACAATTTCATCTTATTGCTTGTCGGTTCCTGATTCCAAAAACATATAGATATGATATGTTTGGATTAAAAACACGTTCAGAGAGTTAAAAAGAATAGAGATATAGAAAAGCGTGCTATCCTCCTCAGCGCAACCGCTACCGCGCTTTTCTGTATTGTTAATTTCACTGCCTTTGCCACGAGCGGTGGACAGGCGATGCTACGAGTGTACGGTCTTGCGGAAAAAATGCAATGCGTTCAATTTCATTCTGTGAGTTTGACTGAGCTTGACTAAATGTTGTATTTTCGCCTTACGCGACTTGTTTTTCTCTCTCTCGGTGTGTGTGTCTGTGTGTGTGTTTGAGTGTGTGTGTGTGTTTTCTTCTTTCTGTTCTTTTCTCTTGCAGTGTATCTTTTCACGACTCTTCACCAAACAGTGTTTGCATCTCCATGCAGTTGTGCTCTTACACAATCACGCCTTGATTCACCATGCTCTTACACAATCACGCCCTTTTTTCTCTCCAAACGTTGTGCATGTATACCATCTGTTCGCGGCTTTGCTACAGAGGGTAAATTTACATAGTGCAATATCATATTTGATTGTATCCCTTTTATGTTTTATGTTTTATGTGTGTCGTCCTATACAATTGTTGTTATAATCGTTTACAGGCAGGCAGGGTGTGCCGAAGAAATATTTCCATTTTTATGTAATATTTTAATGGACAATAAAGTGGTGTTATTGTTATTGTTATTGTTTTTGATTCACCGTGTTATTACACAATCACGACCTTTCTCGATAATCATGCTGGTGCAATTATCGCATGCCAAAGCAGATTTGAGGGCATAACGGCAATGCGTGCGGAATGATGGAGAACAGCTGTCCCAGTCGATCGGTTAATCCCTCCCCCCCCCCCCCCCCCCATATTTTCCTCCTGCTGTTTGGGGCCATGACTCATAACTCTGACCGGATCGAACGTCGTGCGGATTGCTATATTTGTTGTTAAAGGCTGACACAACTCGACTTGTGCAGGTTTGTTCTGCCTTGTTTTTCTCTCTACGTGTTCCCTGAATATTTGTTTGTTTTGTGTGTTTGTTTTTGTGAATAATATGTCATTTTGTTGTTGATTCGGAATACGTCCATTTTGTATTGTACACAAGGGAGATTGAATAAATTACTGCTGAAACCATTTTTAACTTTACGTGCAGCAGACATACGTTTTTGTCCCCTTGTTTTGACAAAAATAATCTACGCACAAAGCTTTCTAAAAATTCGTTGCATCGTATTTACCCTGCCCGTTCGTCTTTCTTATTTCTGTGATGATAAACATAAAAATAAAAAGGTTGCATGTGGATGCAGATGTGTCAAACACATTTCAAGCAGCACTATATGTTCCTCGCCAGGCCCGAGAGCTGCCCGTGGTGTGGATACGGATATAAACAGTAAACTCATCAGCACAAACAAAATTGCTGCACATGGCTGCCATTCCTGGGAGCCCCACAGGGGTTCCGTTTTGGCCTCTAATGTTATCTATAGACATACCACTAGGTCAAGAGAGGGTTTTCCACTGCTTCTGCCTTGTACTGTAAATGAGAAAAACGGATAGTTTTTGTTTTTGTTTAGTTTTTTTTTTTTAGGGGTGGTGGGGGGTGATCTAGAGGCCGATGTGTGTATGTGTGTGTGTGTGTGTGTGCGTGTGTGTGTGTGGGTGTGTGTGTGTGTGTGGGTATGTGTGAGTGTGTTTGGGGGGAGTGTCTGTCCTTCTGTCTGCCTGTCTGTCTGTCTGTCTGTCTCGGTGTCTGTCCGTGTCAGCGCATTTCTCTGTGTTTGTCTCAGTGTCTGACTTTTTGTGCGTGCCAGTCTGTGTCTGTCCGTGTCAGTGACTGTCTTTCAGTCGTTCGGTTGATGTGTGTTTGTCTTAGAGTTCGCCTGTCACATTTTTCATCCATGAGTTACTACCGGTTTGCTTCCTTGTTTCCATCTCGTTTACCTTCGGTTTGAGTGTGCGTCAACTTGATCTGTCTGCTACGTGTACACGTGTGGCTCTATGTGCCGTCAACTTGATCTGTCTGCTACGTGTACACGTGTGGCTCTATGTGCCGTCAACTTGATCTGTCTGCTACGTGTACACGTGTGGCTCTATGTGCCGTCAACTTGATCTGTCTACTACGTGTACACGTGTGGCTCTATGTGCCGTCAACTTGATCTGTCTCCTACGTGTACACGTGTGGCTCTATGTGCCGTCAACTTGATCTGTCTG
>NC_090256.1:1433313-1445813 GCF_037325665.1 Littorina saxatilis | reverse complement strand
TATTGTCTCTGCGTTCATCATCGTCATATTAATGTATAGCTGATCGTATTTTGTATGAAAGAAAAATCAAATAATAACACGATCGTGGTCAAAAGTCTTAGCTGACACTTTGTAACGTTTTATATGTATCAGGTTTCATGGACAATCTTAGCTGACACTTAGTAACGTTTTATATATATATGACTAAGTGCCAAAAGGTGCGCACGAAAAGCGGACAAAGGGGCTAAAAAATAAAAGTTGACAAACACGACTGATATTGTGATTTTTGTTAAGACAACAGATGCTGGAACCCAATTACGAAAAGAAAAGATAAATTTACCCAAATGATTTTACAAATAACGATAATTTTGTTCGTTATATCATTCAAAACGGCACTGAGTCATAGCATTAAGGTTATCTCGCACGTTTTTAAAGCTAGGGCTTTGAAACTTGGCACACAACCAAAGTATAATGACCTCCAGGTATGGTGCACATCACATTAAACAACATTGAATTTCAAGGTCACAGCGAGGTTAAATTTCCTTTGCAAACTGGAAAATTGTCGTTGTCACGTCTTACATGTTTTAATACTAGATCAGTTAGACTTTACACACTTCACATACTTTCAGCATTTTTATAAAACCTCATTAAAAGTGACCTGCTTGTTAATCTTTGTCAAAGTTCAAGGTCACAGCGGGGTCACATCTGGTCCAAATGTGGAATATTTTCAATTTATTCAGCGCGTTTATAGCACGAGCTTTGAAAATACACACAGTTCTAGTGTATAATGTTCACACACGATTAAAGTCTGGTTGAAAAAGTCAAGGTCACAGCAGGGTCGCGTTGAGGTCAAACATATACATTTTTCAATGAGGTTTTCTCATATGTTTTTGAAGCTAGGGCCTTGAAACTTGGCACACTACGCAAGTTAAATTAAACCTCATCAAATTCCAAGGTCACAGTGAGGTTAAAGATCCTTTAAGGATATTTTCTAAAAAAGGTGACCGCCTGGTTAATGTTTGTCAAATTTCAAGGTCACAGCAGTGCCATCTGGCTTAAACTTTGAAAAATTGTCAATTTCTTCAACTAGTTTTATAGTGTTTGAAGTCATTCACACATGATGAAAGTCTGGTTGATAAAATCAAACGTCAAGGTCGCAGCGGGGTCGCATTGAAGTCAGACACATACAATTGTCATTTTCACGAACGCCTTTTAAGCAACACCTTTGAAACTTCACACATTCCAAAGTTTTGATGTTGTTTGGTTATAATCAAAGTGTGGTCAATTTCCATGATTGAGAGCATTCAGAGGGGTCAAGTTGAGGTCACACAAAAGAGATTAAATTGTCGACACAACAGATGAGACTGGCTACCACTGTTTATTTTAATACACTTTTATGCAAATTTTAAATTGTGTTCAACCATATACACCAAACTCACCCAAACTCCGGAAACATCCAAGAAAAGGAAAAATGTGTCCAAGCAAGGAAAAACGCCATTTCTTTAAAGGCTGGAATAACTACAGAGGCAGCCGCGTCATTACACACAATGCAATTACGTCATACATCATACATTTCTATGAGTCATGTTGAATGGAATGGTGGCATGTGCCTCTATTCTAGCTAACAACAAAGCTGAAAAAATGAATATTATCTGTTTGTTTTGTTTGCTTTACCCGTACGAGACCTTTCTGTGACCTTGACATGTGACAAGGATCTACCTTAACTTCTTTAAGTCGGAGTTGAGAGTTGTGTGATGTTTGAAGGCTCTCCCTTTAAAAACAACTGAGATAATGATGCATTTTCGTGTTTTTGATTTGCCCATGTGACCTTGAGATTCGACAAAGGTCAACAAGACTTTAACCGTGTATGGAGGCTATTAAGCCCAAAGATGTGAACTTTCAAGGTTCTTGCTTTGAAAAACTCTGAGAAAAAGGTTATGTTTTTTTTTTTTACCCACACGAGACCCTGCTGTGACCTTCACATTTCTCAAGGATCAACCTTGAATTCTCCATGTTGAACAATCATTAAGCAAAAGCGTTGTTTGAAGTTTGAAGGTTCTAGCTTCAAAAATCTCTGAAAAAATATGTTTCATCCGTTTTCTGAACCACATGTGACCCAGCCGTGACCTTGAAATCTGACAAGGGTCAACAAGACTTTTACCATGCATGGGGGCGATTAAACCCCAAATGTGTGTGAAGTTTCAAGGTTTCAACTTAAAAAACGTCTGAGAAAAATATACATTTTCCTTTTTGGACAATGTGTTGCACGCAAGACAACACGACAAACGCTCGTGTTATCATTCTTTTACTTTAAGGTCGACTTGCGTGCCCGCTCTTTCGCTAATCTCAATTAAAATTCATCTTAGAAGTTCGGTTTTATTACGCTTTTAATTAAGAAGATTAAACTAAGACAACAAATAGTTAGTTTTACCCATTAAACTCGATAAGGTAGTGACATTTTATGTTGAACGCAAGAAGGTGTCGCACGCAAGATCTGAAAAGATGTTGACGACATAATTTCAACACTTGATAGCGCAATCGTGGTTCGTGATTTCTTCACAAATTTTGAACACAGAATGTGTCACGTGGTTCCGTAAATGAAGTAGATCTTTGTACATGTAAATTTTGTTTTTAAAAGAAAATAACCGTTAATTACCGAACATTTTGTCGCACGCAAGATATGACGAAATTTTCAAATCGTTTTCAAAAATGCTGTTCAAAAGTTCTGCAGTCTTTGCTGGATTACTTGAAAGACAGCAGTTTGATACACCGTTATCGCTTGACGTGTCGACATCAATTCCAGAGTTTTTGAAAAAGAAATTTAGTAAATATCTGCGATTGAAAAATGTATGCCGTGATGACGAATCATCTTGCGTGCGACACCTTAAAATTCGGTTATCGAAAAAAAAAATTCTCTCGAGATTTAGATTTGACGTTTGGTCTCGTCTGTAAAGCGATGTTTCAGGCATTCAATCAAACTAAATGCAATTCATTTGTGCTTCTTGTTATTTTTCTGTGGCATATTCAAAACACGAGGTATCACGATGTCCTTTTTCAGATGGCCGGTTTTGGCGTTATTTTTGACTTTAAACAAAGATAACTTCAAAACCGTTCAAGTCAGACACACGAAATTATGTCCACTATCTCTTCGCACATTCATCCACACACACACCAATTTTCAGCAGACACACGTTTTTAGAAACATTTTTATTGTAAAACAAAGTCGTCTTCTGTTCTGTGAGCACCTTTTGGCACTTAGTCATATATATATGTATCAGGTTTCATGGACAATCTTAGCTGACACTTAGTAACGTTTTATATATATATATATATGTATCAGGTTTCATGGACAATCTTAGCTAACCCTTAGTAACGTTTTATATATATATATATATATATATATATGTATCAGGTTTCATGGACAATCTTAGCTAACACTTAGTAACGTTTTATCTATATGTATCAGGTTTTATAATCCTCAGCAAGGAAATACATATGAGGTCCATTTAGACATGATATACATTTTTCCTGTGATCATATGGAAGACATCATAAAGGTTTGCAGAAAGAGCCGGTGGGCCTTTGGTCTTCTCTACTTCCTGTCTCAACTTCCAGCTATTTCCTTTGTGATAGTCGGGTTGAGACTGTCATTGATGTTGGTGGGAGATGGAAACAGGGAAAGGAGGAGATGAGGGGGTGGGTGGGTGGGTGGGGGGGGGGGGGTAGAGAGAGGGAGAGGGAGAGAGGGGGAGAGTGTCTCTTCTCTCTCTCTTTTCTCTCTCTCCCTTTCTCTCTCTGTCTCTGTCTCTCTCTCTCTCTCTCTCTCTTTCTCTCTCTATATCTCTCTTCTTTCTCTCTAATCTCTGTCTCTCTGTCTCTCTGTCTCTGTCTCTCTCTCTGTCTCTCTCTCTATCTTTCTCTGTCTCTGTCTCTGTCTCTCTCTCTCTCTCTCTCTCTCTCTCTCTCTCTCTCTCTCTCTCTCTCTCTTACAAGGACAGATTGTAAGAAAAGGCGTAGCCTTAAATCTTAATCCTTGTTAAATAAAGTTCAATTCAATTCAATTCTCTCTCTCATATGAATAGGCTGGAGTGGGGTGAGAAGATAAGTAAGGGGAGGGGGGGTGTCATTACCTGTGTGTGTTAGGTGTGTGTGTGTGTGTGTGTGTGTGTCAGTTCGTGCTTACCGCGTGTGTGTTTGTTTGACAGTGCGTTTGTATAAATGCGTGTGTGCATGAGAGAAGGGAGAGACGCTGGGGTGCCTGTGTGTGGGTGGGTAACTGGTTTGGCAGGCAGACAAAAACGGAGACCCAAAACAATTACACGATCGGAATCAGTTACACACAAATGAATTCCACACTTCGAATTCATCATCTCCATGACGTGTTATCTCATTTCCCTCAGGTACAGAGATGCACGACGCCGAAGCGCGGAACTGTCAGCAGATAATGTTTACTGGGATAAACACATGCGAAGTTTTTTTTAATTTTTTTTTTATCTCACAGTCAATAGGAGTAAAGTGAGTGTCGATGTGATAGGGGGGTCTTTTCGTTCAAAAGGTTTGTCTCCCTGGTAATTCTCGTGGTGCCAATGTGCTGTGTTTAAAACTTTAGTCTATAGAGCCACTCTCTTTGCTAGAACTACGTCGATCGTTTCTTTGCCTTTTTATTCGCCCTGCCGTCACAATTTTCTTGCAATATGCAAGCCACAGTTCATAATTCAGGCAAGGTTTTAGTAATAGATTCAACAGCTATTGAAACAATGATGTGAACGATGTTCGTTATCTGTATTTCTGTGATGTCTTCCAATGTTTGATTTTAACCTTACTGGCTTTGTTTTGGTGTGCTTTTTTCTCGAAAATTAATATCGTATACATTGTGGATACTAATGAGTGTATGCGTGTACGAATGTTACCCACAGCAGAAAAATTATCTATTCTGTTTTTTCTTGTTCAATTCCTTATGTCTTAAAAGGGAAGATGTTTTGGAACGAGTTGTTATAGGAACGAGTTGTTATAGGAACGAGTTGTTATAGGAACGAGTTGTTATAGGAACGAGTTGTTATAGGAACGAGTTGTTATAGGAACGAGTTGTTATAGGAACGAGTTGTTATAGGAACGAGTTGTTATAGGAACGAGTTGTTATAGGAACGAGTTGTTATAGGAACGAGTTGTTATAGGAACGAGTTGTTATGGTTATGTATACAAATTAAGGAATATCTCTTGAAATCTAGCTTACATATGAATTCCTTGAAGGAGATACTGACTATCGAGAAAAAAAAGGCCCTCGATCAGGTCGCTTTCAAAGTTAAATCATAACATTCTGCGTTACAAATAATGCTACCGCGCATGAGGGCTGCCTTCATTTAGCAAAAGCGAGTGTTTCGAAAGCTTCGGTTAAATTAGCCAAGAGAGAGGGTTGGGTTACTTCCACTGAGTTCCTTGCCTTGTTTGTGTACGTGATACCGGTAAATAGGCCGCAGCGTCATAGATCTTGACACCAGGTGGTGCTTCTGGACTACTTTTTGTTTCCAACAGCTCCCTGAAGCGCATTCACTCACTTTGGGATGAACGTGATGACCATACTCGTGGTGCGGCGTGTTCCAGCAAATCGTGCCCTGTGCGTCTAGATTAAAGACACAGTAAGCCTTCCGTAAACCATCACAGATACGGTCAGGCTTTTACACACAGTACAAACACCCTTTCATTTAAACACTCACCGATTGAGAACTTCACAACTTCGAATTG
Source organism: Littorina saxatilis (assembly GCF_037325665.1). Taxonomy (NCBI): domain Eukaryota; kingdom Metazoa; phylum Mollusca; class Gastropoda; order Littorinimorpha; family Littorinidae; genus Littorina; species Littorina saxatilis. The sequence continues at coordinate 1,440,093 of NC_090256.1, read as the reverse complement.
TACTGATCTTGTCTTGATGAAAAAAGAATTCTTTTATGATTAAAGAATGTTTGTGTAACAACATGTCAATTTATTATCAGTTTAGATTTTAAAAGTTATGGGAATGTCGCTAAACCTGGAACAGTTAAGGAGAAACAGCCGTACCAGACAAAAAAATTATTATTGCAAAGCGTTTTTTATATTGTCACATACTAGACTCTATCAGTAAACAAACGAACAACATAAGATAAAATAAAAGTCACACAACTCATCAAACTGACCATTATAAAAATTTCTGCATTTGTTCCAGGTTGGACGCATGGGTGTGTAAAGTGGAACACTGTGTTGTCAAACTCGGAACACATGCAAAAACACACTGACTCTCTTTCTAGCTCTGTCTGTGTCTCACACACACATATATACACCCACACACTCTCAATCACACGCACACAATTACACATTGCCACACACACAAGATAAATTCATACGTCATAACATTTTGATTTAGCCATCTTATTTAAATGTCTGTTTTTCCACATAACATTGGATTTTTACCAAAGAAATAGTAAATTTGATAACAATTAATGCCTCAAATGTGAAAAAAATATAAATAAGGGCTAGGTCTAAACAAATCGGATAAAAAAACCTGTTTTTGTAAAACATGAAAAAAGAAGCTAAGAAACGATTTTTCACTCAATGTCCTTTTGTTTTCTACTTTCAGTGCAGTCCTCGTGTGATCAATGCCGTGTGTATACTAACTGCTGGCACTGTATAATGTTCAAAGGGGTGTTGGTGCCACACAAGAAGCAGTACCAAGATATTTCGCAGCATAAAAGTCGTGACAGGAACACCAAATGTTCTTGATGCGCAACGCAAACCCATTTCCCCGTTTCTGACAGCCGACAACGCGCAGCCCATTTCTTCGGGTAGCCACCGTCCGGGTCCCAAAATACTGTAAAACAAATCAATCAACCATTCAATAAAAGGTATAGAAGGAAAAAATACAATAAAACTGAAAAGAGAATTGAGTACGTGACTAAAACGGTTCTATGCTAAATGCCCCCCGGACAACTGCCCCCCTCCCCCCCCCCCCCCTCCCCCCCCCCCCCCCCGAACAACAGTACTGCCCCCCGGACAACAGTACTGTCCCCTGGACATTTGCCCGCCTAGGACAATTGCCCCCCGTGACAATGAATTGCCCCCCATTCTTGTCTGTATGTTTAGCGAGTTATCAAGTGTTGTATTGTTGTCCAGAGGGTATTCATAGGTAATGGAAGTCTATAATTTGTTTTCTCAACGATATCTATATAATGCTTCCTGGTTTGAATACACACACACACACACACACACACACACACATATACACACACACACACGCGCGCGCGCGCAAACACACTCACACACACACACACACACACACACCCCCACACACACACATATATACACACACACTCACACACATATAGACACATACACATAAATACTGTAAACACCCAGACAAAGACAAACTGACAGACATACACACAGACAAACCGACACAGACACTTGCGCGCCCACACTTACGCCCGCATTTACACCAGCAAACACACTCACACACACACACACACACACACACACACACACACACACACACACACACACACACTCTTATTGAAGTGAACGGCTTTTGCAAAAACTTGCACGAAGAGTGGTGAGAAAAAAATTGGGGGGCAGGTGTCCGGGGGGCAGTTGTCCTCCCTCGGTGGGGGGGCAGGTGTCCGGGGGGCAATTGTCCTAGTAGGGCAATTGTCCGGAGGAGGGGGGGGGGGCAGTTGTCGGGGAACAATTATCCAGGGGGCAATTAGCCTGCCACGGACTAAAAACACCAGTGTTCACTTTATCGTTTGATGAGAGTAAGATGGAACAGAATGCGTCAAAGCTGGAACACTGTTCCATGTTTGCCTCTATATGTGTTCCAGCATAGCCGCATGGCACCTGCATGGATTTCGACTTTAGCTGTAGGATACATGTGACGTTTCCAATCTTTTTTCCCCGTTCATAGTGTAACACATTGATGTAGGTTTGTAATAGCAATCAACATTTTATGTGAACGTATATAGATAAAGAGTAATAAAACGAATTCTAGACAATAGAAATAAGAAGAAGAAGAGAGAAAAGTTAAAAAAACGTACCTCTTCTTTGGTTTTGCCGCAGTTGCCATTTTTCTTTTTGCAATAACATCGGGAGGGGTCACTAGACATTTCTGCTAAAAAAAAATTCATGAATTGTTTCCCGTTGACCGCATATTGAGGTGTTCCAAGTTAGCCGACTGTTCCGGGATTGGCGACTTTCCCTTAGGTCTAGCGCAAAAACGCACCACGGTCCAAAAACATTTTGATAATCATCGATTCACGGCTATCGCCAGTTTACATCGAAGGGAAGTAACTCATGTTTGACCTGAGTTCAGGATGGGTCCAAAAAGTGTTCGAGACAATCTGCAAAATTAAATCTTTAAAAATTGCTCGCTCTTTACGTAGGGCACCTAGGATGTTCCCGTTTGGTGAGCGTTCAAATGGAAGGGTGTTTGTACTGTGTGTAAAAGCCTGACAGTATCTGTGATGGTTTACGGGAGGCTTACTGTCCGGGCGTGATTTCCGGTATCATAACAGCCGTCCAGCACCAAAACGAAGCGCCATTGTTGTAGAAGACCAAGTCCACGAAAATAAATTCTTTGAACATTTCTCACGCTCGACAGAAAGCAGCCAGGATGTTCCCGTTCGGTGAGCGTTCAAATGGAAGTATGCTTGTACTGTATGTAGACGCTCGGGGAGCTCTGTGATGGTTTACGGGAGGCTTACTGTGCCTTTAAGTACATTGGATTCTCCAGATTCGTTAAGGTCGCCAGAAACTCAGATCAATAGTATTCCTTTAAACCGTTTCAACGACAGTTACCTACACGGCCCTGTACGCCCCAATTTCTCCCCAGTCGGGCTCCCTCAACACAACTCCACTAAGACAAACGTGGGTCTTTTGGGTTATATCAATCAATCAATCAATCAATGACGCTTATATCGCGCATATTCCGTGGGTGCAGTTCTAGGCGCTCTGCAGTGATGCCGTGTGAGATGAAATTTTATACGGCCAGTAGATTGCAGCCATTTCGGCGCATATTTACCTTTCACGACCTATTATTCCAAGTCACACGGGTATAGGTAGACAATTATTAACTGTGCCTAAGCAATTTTGCCAGGAAAGACCCTTTTGTCAATCGTGGGATCTTTAACGTGCACACCCAATGTAGTGTACACGGGGGGAGGGTTCGGACACCGAAGAGAGTCTGCACACAAAGTTGACTCTGAAATAAATTTCCGCCGAACCTGGGATCGAACTCACGCTGACAGCGGCCAACTGAATACAAATCCAGCGCGCTACCAACTGAGCTATATCATACAATATCTACACAACCTGTCATTCGTCGCTGACACAACCAGTACATCTCTCCGACATGAACAAAAATTCGTAGTTTCTGTAACACGGTCATACCAAAGACCTTTGCTCATACCGTTGCTGTCTTTTTCGATTCTGGCTTTTGGCTGCTGAGCCGGCACCGCGTGCAATGATCTTCTAGGATATTCAGAAGGTCTTTGCTGCGTCAATCCGTTGAATACAACAAAAAGTGTCTGCAGGCGAGAGGAGGAAACAAATGAGAAAAAGTCCTCCAGGGACCCGGAATGGCTGTTGCGTGATATTTGCCCTGTGGCTTCCGACAATCTCAGCTGAGAAGAGTTATTGCGTTGAGGGCTTGTGAACCGGCGAATACTATCGTGCATCTCTGCGGTTTGGCCACTTTCACAATCCAGGATTAAAGAGCACAGGGAGCTCGAGGCTGTGTCTCCCCGCTGAAATGTGTGAAGGTGAATGCAACCTTTTTTTGACATTCTTCCAACAAAATCAGAATGGCTGCAGTGTATTTTTAATCCGTGTCAGTAAAAGTGAACGTTTCACGTCGTTGTATTAAATCTTTAAACATAATCAGAATTGCGGAATTGTGTTTTTTTGAACGGTTGTTTTTTCTTCTACTTTTTTCGTCTCTTTTTTGTACGAATGCCCTTCAATTCTAAGTCTGTATTAGAGGATCAGTTTATGACACGGACGGGATTTTGTCATTGTTCTAACTGAGGTCAAAATTTAAGACCTCACGTCAAGTTAGAGATGTGCGTAAAGACTCTAGACCTGTCCAGTAACGATTAGTTGCACGTGCAGAAACAATAGCCGGATTCAGATTACATGTATGTTAAGGAATTGAAATATTCTTCATTTTAAAACAACTGCTGATAGGCGGAGTATGCCTCTGTGAAATAATTCAAATAATCTTCCTTAGAACAAGCAATATAACCAGGCTATTTGGAGGAGATCTGGATGTGAGAGAAAGGCGACGTACGTCGTACCTACTGCCCCCCGCGGGTTAGGGGGAAGAATTTACCCGATGCTCCCCAGCATGTCGTAAGAGGCGACTAACGGATTCTGTTTCTCCTTTTACCCTTGTTAAGTGTTTCTTGTATAGAATATATAGTCAATTTTTGTAAAGATTTTAGTCAAGCAGTATGTAAGAAATGTTAAGTCCTTTGTACTGGAAACTTGCATTCTCCCAGTAAGGTCATATATTGTACTACGTTGCAAGCCCCTGGAGCAAATTATTGATTAGTGCTTTTGTGAACAAGAAACAATTGGCAAGTGGCTCTGTTGCACCACACTTTGAAGTAATCCCACACTTTGAAGTAAATTACTTCAAAGTGTGGGGATGTGCCCCACACTTTGAAGTAAACCCATTTTTTACTTCAAAGTGTGGGGGGATCTTCCCACACTTTGAAGTAAACTCAGTTTTTACTTCAAAGTGTGGGGGGATCTTCCCACACTTTGAAGTAACTTACTTCAAAGCGTGGGACTTTTGCATCGCCTGTTTGAGCCTGATGATTTTGTCAAAAAAAATGGCAAAGTCTTTTGGATGAGTGAACAGAAAAAGTGAGCGAGCCAAGAAACATAGTGATGTTTGTTATCAGGCTTTAAGCAATGTCCCATTGTTGAGTGTGACGAAAACTCGTGGTGACGATTTTAAAACATGTTGGGTCACGCATGGTCCAATCTTACATGGTCCAATCTTACATGGTCCAACCTTACATGGTCCGACCTTACATGGTCCAATCTTACATGGTCCAATCTTACATGGTCCAACCTTACATGGTCCAATCTTACATGGTCCATATATATATATATTATTGGACCATGTAAGATTGGGTCACGCATGGTCCAATCTTACATGGTCCAACCTTACATGGTCCAACCTTACATGGTCCAACCTTACATGGTCCAATCTTACATGGTCCATATATATATTATTGGACCATGTAAGATTGGACCATGTAAGATTGGACCATGTAAGGTTGGACCATGTAAGGTTGGACCATGTAAGATTGGACCATGTAAGATTGGACCATGTAAGATTGGACCATGCAAGATTGGACCATGTAAGGTTGGAACATGTAAGATTAGACCATGTAAGATTGGACCATGTAAGATTGGACCATGTAAGGTCGGACCATGTAAGGTTGGACCATGTAAGATTGGACCATGTAAGATTGGACCATGCGTGACCCAACATGTTTTAAAATCGTCACCACGAGTTTTCGTCACACTCAACAATGGGACATTGCTTAAAGCCTGATAACAAACATCACTATGTTTCTTGGCTCGCTCACTTTTTCTGTTCACTCATCCAAAAGACTTTGCCATTTTTTTTTACAAAATCATCAGGCTCAAACAGGCGATGCAAAAGTCCCACGCTTTGAAGTAAGTTACTTCAAAGTGTGGGAAGATCCCCCCACACTTTGAAGTAAAAACTGAGTTTACTTCAAAGTGTGGGAAGATCCCCCCACACTTTGAAGTAAAAAATGGGTTTACTTCAAAGTGTGGGGCACATCCCCACACTTTGAAGTAATTTACTTCAAAGTGTGGGATTACTTCAAAGTGTGGTGCAACATGGCTCTATCCCATCTCCCCCCTTCCCCCGTCGCGATATAACCTTCGTGGTTGAAAACGACGTAAAACACCAAATAAAGAAAGTCGTACCTACTATTCACGATTGGTTGGGCGTCAGTGCAGAAACAATATTTGAAATATTTCAGGCCAAATCCTTAAAGGCTGCCATATTCGTAGCGTTCATTAATTAATTCATATTGTTTACATGTGCCAATAATGTTATAAAACTGTACCTAAGAGGATATAATAAAGATTGGCTGTAGCTTTCGAACACAGAAAAAATTATTTCAGTATTGCAAAGTGGTGTTGATAGTGTCGAATGTAAACAGAACAGTCTCAAACGCCATCTTTGGTTTACGAAACGTCACGGAGTGACGTCAACGGTCGAAAAATAGCCCAAGTCCTGGAGAACTGTTGCTAAACAATGCAATAAAGAATTAATTATTTCTCGTAATTGGTAAGGACTTCAAACCTAAAACTTTGCAGGAAGCTTAATTTATACATCCCCGCAACGCTGGGAAAAGCCCTGGAAGTAATTAAACTAATTAAATAGGACTATTTCAGCCTTTAAGCAGCAGCAGTGTTTCGAGATTTCAACTATCAAGCCAATCAGTCTGCGCCTGAAAAAAGTATTTTTATTATCCAATTAGCTTGCACCACAGAATAGACAGATGTTAGTCTGGGTAGCTTCCCGGGCCACATACTCAAATGACACCGACCTTCCGGCCTTATCTTTCTATCTGTCTATAGATCCATACAGCGACCATTTCTTTCTGTTTTCCAGAA